>NC_048226.1:30227507-30231646 GCF_002007445.2 Ailuropoda melanoleuca
GGACCCTTCCTCGCCGCACCCCCCTCCCCACTAGCAGCCTCCTCCCCGAAGCCACGTTCAACACGATGCATAATTGATAGTGTTAGCAGAGCGCCTCACCCTCCCTGCTATTTTTGCTCGGATCTGGGTAGATGCAAGCTCTGGTCTACCCCACCCCCCGCCAGTCCAACCCGAAGACGGCGGCGCACGACCCCGCGGGGCCGCGGGGAAGCGACGCCTGCACCCCAGCCCGCCGCCGCCCCTGCCCAGCCTCTGAAGCCTTACTCTTTGCAGTCTCGTTTTTTTGTAGCTAAACCAAGCCCTTGAAGCCCCCGACCCAACACGCTGGCCTGTGCGCACAGCCGGGGGCGGTGGGCGCGCAGTATCAGCCTAGCCTCCCCAGAGGGCCGTCCTGGATGCACCCAAGCGCCTCACCCTCGGGTCTTGCCAGCTACAGGAGAATGGGGCACCGGGGCTGTGGCAGGCAACAGCACCGAAAGGGATGGTTACAAAACGTCTGCTCCTCCAGAGCAGTGTGGGCTGGGAACTTAAGGCCGGAGCATCTCTCTCCCTGTCCCTCCCTCGCCAACGTCTTCACAGCCTCACCAGAAAGGCACTGTCAACCCCACACACTTAGCCCCCGAAGCCTCCGCGGCCCGCCACCGCCAGCATGTCTCACACCCTCACACAACAGCCGGCCTCGGCAGATTCGAATACTCGCTGTTCCCGACTCTCGCTCCCTGTCTCTGGCGAAACCCCGACATTTCTTTTAGCGGCGAGGAGGTGGAGGCGCAGGAATGTCGAGGCATTTGGCTAAAACTCGATGTCTATCTCCTGCACTGCCCATTGCAGTCCTGGAGACAGGGTTGCTGGCCAAAATCGGGAAGGGAGTACAGGCTCCGGGAGACCCCCGGAAAGCCCCCCGCCCCCGCCTTCCGCGGTCCTTTCCGTAAACATTGAGCTCTGGGGCACGCGCGGCCCCCAAGCCTTCGCCCCAGGCCGGGGGTTCTCTGGCCGTGGGTCGATGGCCCGGGTTTGGGGCCTCTGAGGAAATCAATCTCCCGATTTGAGTGTTGAGCATTTTAATGAGCTGGGGAAGTGGGGAAAGAGAGACGGAGGAGGAGAGCAGCAGCTCAAGAGACTACCGACCGGGCGTTCCGAGGATCCTTTGTAAATTAAATATGAACCGACCCGCGCACGCACGCTCCGCATCCCTCCCTCTCTCCTACTCCTGCGGTCGCTGCAGGCGCCGCAGCTGGCTGAGACCAGCACCTCTCCTTCGGACCAGAATTGAGAACCCAGAACTTCACTCCACCTGCCTGGGCTTGTGGTCCCCACAGACGACCTAGGGGGAGGACACAGGGGCCCCCTGAGAGGGATGTGTCTTCAAGGAGGGTGGAAGGGTGAGAGCGCCTTGACTCTGCGGTGGGACAGCGCGAGCGGCGCCCTAGTCTGGGAATGAATCCCTGCGGCTGGGCCAGGGAGTGGCGCGGCCGGCGGGTCTGGTACAACCTCTTTGTCCGCGGAGCAAGGTGGGGGCGTATTGAGAACGCCGAGCGGGGCGGTTCCTCGAGCCTCGGCCCTGGAAGAGGTGTCTGGGAGGCGAGGTACCAGTAGCGAGGATGGACAGTACGGTTCCGGGTCTCGGGTCCCGGAGACTTTCCTGGGCGCGGGGGAGGGGCGCGGGTCATAGAGGCGGGGATCGAAGCTCGTGGACCCTCCACCCAGTTTTCACCTTTTTTCTGCTTCTTTCTGCCTTCGTCGAGGAGGCGGAAGCTAGGCAGGCGGGCGAGGGACAACTTGGAAGCGTTGATGGACTAGAAGACAGAGGCTGGGGAGTAGAAGGGAGAATGGGCTCGCTCCTTCTCCGCGGAGAGCTTCCCAGACCCGCAGGGACCCGCCCCGCCAGCGTCCCGGGAGCCTCCGGGGGCCGCGGGCCAAGTAAGACCCCTTTTCCTTGGCTCACTTGCCAGGGATGCAGAAGCCAGGGGAATTCGGCAGGGAGACAGGGCTCCGGGGGCCAGGAGGGCGGCTAAGGATGTGGTGGCCACCCAGGCGAGGGCTCGGACTGCCGCGGGCCCCTGCGACTCCCACCCACTCTCCAACAAGCGCTTTTGTTCCCCGAGCCTGCCCCGGGGAAAGACAGCCCTTACCCCCGCCTTCGACCCCGGAGCGCCCAGTGCCTGCCCTGGCAGAGTCCGCCCAGGCCTGGGGTGGGAGCCACGACTCCAGGATCAGCCTCCGGGCTCAGCTAGGAGAGCACAGCACGTTTTGCCCGGCGCCGCCAGGGCGCGCAGGAGCAGGTCTGATGTCTATAATGTTAATAATGGTACGGTTACTGAGGGGTTGGGGAGCCAGAGCGAACACACCACCCCCGCCGCCGCCCACGTCTTTGATCGTTAAAGAAACAGGCACCTAATCAGGTGCGTGGAAGTAGGTGTGGGGAGAAAAGGGATTCAAGGTTCTAAGCCTCCAGAGTGGTGGGGGGGGGGGTCCCNTGGGGGGGGTGTCCCAGAATCGGAATCTGTAGAATCCGGGCTCAGGCTTTTTGACCAGGTTGGGGTCCAGACCCTAGACAGACGCAGGAGCCGAGGGCTGTGTGGCTCCGGGCAGATTTTTGCGGGTTGACTTCTAACTTCAACTTCTCAGACCCGGACGGTCCGGGGGGTGGGGCGGGTTGGAACCCAGTGGACCCGCGCAGTTTTTCCTGCATCTGTGTGGACGCAAGATCTTTTCCAGGCCTAGTTCGTGAGCGCCCCCTGCTGGAGACCGCTTGCCGGGCGCAGAGGCTGGGGCAATGGCTGCCGGAGGCTGGAGCCCGAGGCTAAGCGGTGCCGGGTCCCCTGCTCTGCTGTACAGCGGCGCGATGTTCCCGAGAGGGGGACGCTTACCCAAGGCACCGAAGCATTCCTTCTCATGCCCACTCAGTCTACGTCCCAGGAATCTGCAGCCTCGTCTCCCGTGCCCAACACCTGCACAGCCCCCGCTTCGCACCCCATTGTGTTTCCGGCACCCAGGGCACCATAGACACCCTCTGGATACCCGTTGAACGAATAGTCCCTGGCGCGATCCAATGAGCTCAGTTCTCCTGGGAGGAAACCTTCCTGAGTGCCTTCCTCACCACACCCCCCACCCTCCCTGGGCAGGCAGGGTGAGCGCTTTCTCTTTGAGTCCCGTAGGAACATTCTAGAACATAGTCCTTGGGTCTTATGACTTTGTCAGGGACCTAAAATGTCCGAGATCTGAAAAAGAAAATCTGTTGGCTCTAAGAGGAGAAAAAAACCCCTACGAGATAGGAGGTAATAGACGTTTAATGAAAAGTTCAGGACATGTAACGCCGTGTGAACGATTCAGTTGCAACTGCTCGCCCTTGTATTTAGTGTGGCAGGCGGGTGATTTAAGGGATGTGGGAAAGCTTCGAAAAGTCAGAAAGCCCGGGCCCGGATGGGCATCACATACTCACTGCATGGAAGCCGGCTCAGTCCTTCCTGCAGCTCATTCCCGCAGGATCCCTGAAACACTCACCGCTCCCACCTTGCAGCTCTGCAGTCTGTCCCTCTGCCTCCCAACACACGGTGTTCCTACCTCTCTCCCCAAGAAGCTGCTTTCTTTGTCCAATTTCTGGCAGAAGCTCACCCTTCTGGGAAGCCAGTCCCTGTCTATGATAGCCCCTCCCACCTTCCATCTCTGCTTCCCCTCACACACACTCAATGGAGTAGTTAGCAGGAAAGGTTTTAGCCTCATACTCCACCAGGTACTAGCTGTGTGACCTTGGCCAAGTTACTTAACCTTTCTGTGCCTCAGGGGGAAAAGGCATAAATAAGAATATCTATTTTATTAGGTTGCTATGAAGATTAAATGAGTCAGTGTATGCAAAGCACCTAGTACCTGGCACTTAGTGCTCAGAAATGAGGTATTTTTTTCAACAGTAGCCAGAATTAGCCATCCTTATTACCTTCCAGAGCTGGGTACAGAGATGATGAGATGTTCTGCGACACTGCCCCTACATGCTTGTGTCCTGCCTCCCCCACAGGGAGAAGGACCTTGGCCCTGCCCCCACGTCTCTCCTTACTCCCTCTCCACACCACCCCGCATGGCACAGGCACAATCGGAATTACTATTATGTGGTAAAGATCTCTAGTCTCTGATACTGAAACTCC
>NC_048226.1:30232111-30240351 GCF_002007445.2 Ailuropoda melanoleuca
TCTTTTCCAGGCCTAGTTCGTGAGCGCCCCCTGCTGGAGACCGCTTGCCGGGCGCAGAGGCTGGGGCAATGGCTGCCGGAGGCTGGAGCCCGAGGCTAAGCGGTGCCCGGTCCCCTGCTCTGCTGTACAGCGGCGCGATGTTCCCGAGAGGGGGACGCTTACCCAAGGCACCGAAGCATTCCTTCTCATGCCCACTCAGTCTACGTCCCAGGAATCTGCAGCCTCGTCTCCCGTGCCCAACACCTGCACAGCCCCCGCTTCGCACCCCATTGTGTTTCCGGCACCCAGGGCACCATAGACACCCTCTGGATACCCGTTGAACGAATAGTCCCTGGCGCGATCCAATGAGCTCAGTTCTCCTGGGAGGAAACCTTCCTGAGTGCCTTCCTCACCACACCCCCCACCCTCCCTGGGCAGGCAGGGTGAGCGCTTTCTCTTTGAGTCCCGTAGGAACATTCTAGAACATAGTCCTTGGGTCTTATGACTTTGTCAGGGACCTAAAATGTCCGAGATCTGAAAAAGAAAATCTGTTGGCTCTAAGAGGAGAAAAAAACCCCTACGAGATAGGAAGTAATAGACGTTTAATGAAAAGTTCAGGACATGTAACGCCGTGTGAACGATTCAGTTGCAACTGCTCGCCCTTGTATTTAGTGTGGCAGGCGGGTGATTTAAGGGATGTGGGAAAGCTTCGAAAAGTCAGAAAGCCCGGGCCCGGATGGGCATCACATACTCACTGCATCGAAGCCGGCTCAGTCCTTCCTGCAGCTCACTCCCGCAGGATCCCTGAAACACTCACCGCTCCCACCTTGCAGCTCTGCAGTCTGTCCCTCTGCCTCCCAACACACGGTGTTCCTACCTCTCTCCCCAAGAAGCTGCTTTCTTTGTCCAATTTCTGGCAGAAGCTCACCCTTCTGGGAAGCCAGTCCCTGTCTATGATAGCCCCTCCCACCTTCCATCTCTGCTTCCCCTCACACACACTCAATGGAGTAGTTAGCAGGAAAGGTTTTAGCCTCATACTCCACCAGGTACTAGCTGTGTGACCTTGGCCAAGTTACTTAACCTTTCTGTGCCTCAGGGGGAAAAGGCATAAATAAGAATATCTATTTTATTAGGTTGCTATGAAGATTAAATGAGTCAGTGTATGCAAAGCACCTAGTACCTGGCACTTAGTGCTCAGAAATGAGGTATTTTTTTCAACAGTAGCCAGAATTAGCCATCCTTATTACCTTCCAGAGCTGGGTACAGAGATGATGAGATGTTCTGCGACACTGCCCCTACATGCTTGTGTCCTGCCTCCCCCACAGGGAGAAGGACCTTGGCCCTGCCCCCACGTCTCTCCTTACTCCCTCTCCACACCACCCCGCATGGCACAGGCACAATCGGAATTACTATTATGTGGTAAAGATCTCTAGTCTCTGATACTGAAACTCCAGTTCTCATGCTTGTAGCTGTCACCAGTGTGCCTGTTTGGAAAGAGACCTGCAGCTGTAACCCTGGTGGAAGGTTTTTCATTAAAACCACAATCTGTTTAAGTATTTATTGGGCTCTGTGACTTTAATTATTTTCTAGGGGAAAAAAATCCACATTTGCATATGGGAAGACTGTTGATTTCAGAGGAAAGTAGCAACCTGTGGCAGTTTGCTGGAGGCAATGGGAGGAATTTCCTGAATGGTTCAAATGAGGCTCGACATTATTAATAATCTGGGATGCAGTCCACAACCTTCCTCCTAGTGCTTTCATGAAATTAGCTTAACGTGCTGGCAAGGCCCTTTTGCCATCAAAATTAACGACAGCTTTTCCAGTGGCATCTTGTGTAATTATCTGGGTCTGTGCTTGTCTCCCTGAAGACGGGGAACTCCTGCCTGGGAAGAGGCAACACTCCTGCCTGCGAGGGGCAACGTGTTTAGCTGTTCCACCCGGCCCAGGCAAGACTGGATCTCCCCAGAGTGGGGAGTCTTGGGCCACCAGCCCCTCCACAGTAGGGTGAAGCAGGGTAAAGGATGGTTTCCATCTGCAGATAACAAAATTCCCATCTCGAAGTGTTTTAAACTGTATGGGTATCATCTCACAGGGAGGAAGCAGGGCTGGCTTCAGGGCTGGTTGATCTAGTGGCCCAGTGACATCAGCAGGCCCGGATTCTGTCTCTCGCCTTTGCCACCCTTAACGGGGCTTCTGCCTGAGACTCGTGTCCCTTGATGCCATTGGAGGGCTTCGGCAGCAGCTGGGGTGATGTGCTTGATGGTAACAGACTGTTCCAGTAGTGGAACAGAGAGACTGGATTCCCTTTCTAGAAGCCACAGCCTCTCCTTTGGTCTTATCAACACCTATTGACTCAGGACTTCTCATCTCTGAGCCAATCAGTGGTAAAGGGGATCGAATTGATAGGCTGAGAGTAATCAGCTAGCCCTGAAGTGGATGTTGAAATCCCAAGATGATCTATAGGCAAGAAATCCCCTTTAAAGAAAAGTGCTGGGGGGCGGAGTGGCATGATCAGAGTAATTGACTGTTGTGTCGAAATGAATTGAAAGGAAACTGACCATAATTATAACCAACCGTATTAGATACCATATTAGACAGTAAACCACATGAGACTCCGTATCTGGAGATTAGACCAGTCTATGTCCACCGTCTGTGACTAGGATCAGGGCACAGTGTGTGACCCGGATTAGGGAGCTCCCTGGGGTAGGTATCCATACAAGCTAGAGAATTCTCTGCTTTCACAGAATTCTTGAAACGATAAAAATTTGTTCTTAGAAATGCCTGTGCTGGGATCCAAAGCTATTTTGAGAGCCGTGGAAGCTTCAGTCTTCGGCTGGATATTTATGAACAGGAGATGTTTATGAACTCAAAGATGTTCCTACATGACTTCACATCCTGGGCTCGTCGCCTGGTCCCATGGCGGGGAAGAGAGGCACTTTGCTGTTGAGGTGGAAGACACGAGGAAGAATTGTCCCCAGGTCTTCAGAATGTGGAGGCAGCGCAAAGCTGCCAGCTTCACAAACTCCTTGTGTGACCTTAAGCGACTCCTGTCCTCTGGGCTTCTAGGTCTCCATGCTTGCGAAGGGAGGAGGACGGGCTGATGAGCTGGGAGGTCCTTCCGGTGCTGCTGACCTCTGAGAGCCCGGATCTTGGTGCTGTGGCTTCAGAAGGAGCCGATTTGCAGGTTGAGTAGGAGCGTCGAGGGGGCTCTGCCCAGGCTTCCTGGGAAGGAGGTCTTTGGAAAGTCTGGGAACCCTTGCTCGCCTTCTTCCTCATGTCCCTGGACAGTTTCTTTGTTTTCCCTTCCACCACGCTGCACCTGGCTCCTCTCTCGAGGTCATCAGCATGCTTGGGCCAGGAGCTAACCGCCCCCTCCCCAAAACTGCTGTGAGGTGCTCCGAGGGCAGGGGGAGTCCTCTTGCTACAAAACACATCTTGAAAGCCTTTCGCATAGCAGAATTCAGGGCGTGTGTGTGTGTGTGTGTGTGTGTGTGTGTGTGTGTGATCATTAGAAATTAAATCTGATCACTGAATATTTCAGGAGCCTGGTGTGTAGGCCCAGGACGAATCACCAAGGCGGCCCTGGACTCCCTGACCCGTAGGGGCGAGCAGAAGCAAGACACGACTCTTCTTGAAGCAGTGGCCACTCCCCTCTGCTCTGCGACCCTCCTTTCTCCATCACCTGGTGCCATCAGTGGAGAGAGGTTACAGTAAACACTATTCTGAGACCCCCCCTGAGCTGCCCCATGCGGCCCCCATCAGAGACCATAAGGGCAGGGCCCAGGGGGGTGGGAGGCCCATCCTCCTTCATGCTGCAGGCTGAAAGCTCCCGGAGGTCACCGGAGCCTTCTCATCTACTGTCCCCTCAGAGCCAGAGCAGTGCACGCGGGGCACGTGGCAGCACAGCACACACTGGATTTGCTCCGGGATATCTTTAACCTCTCGCTGTCAGGAAGCTTTTCCTTTGTTTTTGGAAAAGGTTTCCCAGAAGCGAGGAGGATTCATGCCTAAGCCGTGATTGAGGAGATTTCTTAGCAGAAACTGGCAGGAGAGAAAGGAAGTAGGAGAGGAAGGGGAAGAAGCCGGGCCGGCTGTGATTCCAGGAAGTCTCAGCTGAGGCCTGACGCCGGGGGTTTCTAGGCATAAATCACACCTCAGCATTTGCACTGACTTAGGCAGGGAACCTCGGCCTCCGTAGACCCGCAGCAGTCAGATGTTGGCTAGGGGCTGCTCCAGGGATAGAAACTTCCAGGCGCGTCCCCCCCTCTGTGCCTGTGGGCAGTCAGCTCCAGTGGCCGAAGGGCAGGCCTAGGAAGGAAGCCACAGATACAAGCTGTGAGAAGCCAAACCCGCAGAAGCCAAGGGATGGGCATGAGGAAATGGGTCTGCTACGTTTTTCATTCCACAAACTAGAATCAAGCCTCCCCCATGTTGCCAGGGGCTCTGATACCTTGGCATGGGGGCAGCTTGAACCAGGCCGACACCCTCTTGGCCCTCCCCTGCCCAGCATGTTCAGGGCTCCTCAGGTGTGTGAACCTTGGGGCTTCTGGCATCCCAGGACAGGCTCCGTCTGCTCCAGCAGGCCACCTGCGGCCCAGACTGGAAGGTCTGTGAGCCTGCACCTGCCTCCGGGGGCGGGGGCGGGGGTGGGCAGACACGGAGCTGTCCAGAGTCACAGGTCACCAGATCTTGGGGCCTGGGTGCAGGTCCCCTATCCCTACCCCTTCACTTTACTGGAGGGAAGACAGGCCCAGAGGGAGGTCACAGCAGGTGCAGTAGGAAATGGCCCCGGCATGCAGCTTTTCTGAGATGCCCTCCCAGGGTAGTCTGGTCAAGGACAGGCCTAGCGTAGTGGCCAGCGCTGACCCTGCTGGGTAAGGAGGCCCTGGAGACTCTCAGGCAGATGCGGCCTCTCTGAAACGTGCCCCCACTCAGGTCTCCTGTGCCCCTCTCCAGTGCACCAGAAGCGGAGCCCTAGCATGTCTGGGAAAGACTAAGGCTGTGCCTTCAACTGCAGCATGTCCCAACGACTAACAGCATGTCCCAGACAGAGAGCACCCCCTGCCAGGCGGCTGGCTGGGGCAGAGATGTGGAGGAAGGACAGCCCTCCCTCCGGCGGATCTTGGCATGTCCACTTCTGCACCTAGGTGAGGCCAGTTCTAATCATATCTTGGGGACGGCCAGGTACAAGTCCGTGTAAGGGGGTCCAGAGCAGGAGACCAGGTTTTTTTCCTGGTCTTTTCCACTGACTTGCTGTGAGACTTTGGGAACGGCTCTCTTCCTTCATCGCCTCAGTTTTCCTTGCTGTGCCATGGGGCTAGACAGCCCTCTCCCCCTGCCTGTCTCAGCTGGGACAGGAGCTTAGATCTGTCACATTCTTGCTCTCAGGTCTGTCCCTACCAAATCTAAAAGAAGGAAGCATCCTTCCAGGTGACATCCCAGGAGGGATAGCCCCCTCCCCTCGTTCTCTGCAGCGTCCTCTTTGAAGTGCCCCGAATACGTTTTCTCTGCTAGCCAGTGAACGCCTCAGCCTCATCTCCCTGAGCCCTTATCTCTAGGCCCAGCTGGGAACTTGATGTATTTATTTGCTTCTCCCAGGACCTCTTCTGTGCGACCCACATCTCTGCTGGTGCTGCGAAGAGTGAGCTTCCTGCAGATGGCTGTGTCTGGTCACCAGGTGGGAGCCGAGGAGCAAAGGGACAGCAGTAAATCCCCCCAGCCTTCAGTCTGCAGGGTGACCCCATTGTCATTGTCATTGTCTTAGGGGTAGAGGAGACAGTTGAGCCTTGGGAGAGGTGGGGACAGAAGTCCTGAGAGAAGTAGTTGGGGATAGGGTCTCTCGATCTTAAATGGGCTGGAATCAGGAGAGGGAGAAAGGGAGAGAAGGGGGGGAAGTGAAGGAGAGGGGGAGGGGGAGGACAAGGGAGAGGAAAGGAGGAGGGGAAGAGGGAGGAGGAGGGCAGTGGAGGGGAAAGGGAGGAGGGGAGGGAGGAGAAAGGGAGACAGGAGAGGAGGAGGTAGGGAGGAGGAGGGGAGGGCAATGAAAGGACAAGCCCATAGGGCTTTCCGGGGTCAGCACAGAGCGTTCTCTAGGGTACTGGAGGTATAGACTTATTTTTTATTCAGCGTTGTCAAGTCACAAAGTTTATTGCTTTGTGTATGTTATCTCATGAGTCCTCATCATTTCTGGAATATGTATTATCACCCCCAATTTGCATATGAGACCACAGAGGCTAAGGGGCTTGTCCAAGGTCACACATAGGATTACGGATCAGGTCTCTCCAAAGCTCTTGTCCTAACTACCCTGCATCCCTCCCCACTCCCAAGCAGACTCAACAAGGAACTCCACTGTGGGCCCAGCCTCACCTGCCCGCTGCCTCCTCCTTGGTCAGGCTGATTGTAGAACCAGCCCACTCTGGTGTCAGCCAGGGCTGTAGGGCTATAAAACTCCAGGAGTCTGCCCAGGGAAATTCTATCCGCAGGCCCTCTGCTCAATCTGGTCAACAGACAGCTTCAGACAATCAGACAGGTGACACTGGATTTCACTGGATTTCACGGTTCGGTCCTCCCACACTGGTTTGGCTGGCTAGCTTTGTGGAAAATTTCTGAGGTTAGCTAGCTAGCTTTTGTAATCTGCTTGGCTATTAAGTTTGTGATATTTATATTTATAAACTGACTTGAGCAAAGTCCAGGCAGCTGGTCTTTAAAGAATTCCTCAGGGCTGAGTTTAAGGAAGTTCTTTGAGCCAAGAATGAAGGCATTTTCCCTCCGCTTGTCAGCAAATGCGTTTTGTAAGGGTGGGTAGAGACTTCCAAACTTTCTGGTTTTTTGTTTTGTTTTGTTTTTTGGCTTTTTTTGAGAAGGGGTGTCTCCGTTGAAATTCTAGACCCTTCTCTCAAAAGAATCACCTCAGGCATCTGCTTTACTCAAATCCGAAGGGTCTGGAGCTGACACCTGGATTTGGATACAAAAATAAATGTTGGCCCTGCCCCCTACCTCCCCAAGCCCCAGGCTCAGCCACCAGGCTCCACCCAGGACCAAGGCTACTCCAGGGAAGTGTGTCCTTATGTCCTTACAGACCTCTGCTCATGTTCCCTACCATCTCCCCGAAGCCCCTTCTCACCTCATTCCCGCACAGGAACTGAGCCACATGGAGGGGTTAATACCCACCTAGGATGACAAGGACAATGCTTCTCACTTGCATTGCAACTGGGGATGGAGCCTTACCCTAAATCATGCATTCTCAACAGGGGCAGTTTACCCACAGAGAATGAAAATGGGTTCAGGGGGGTCCCACTAACGACCTGAGATATTTCGATGGTTTCTGACCCTCCAAAGGACCACAGTACATAAACAGATATAGGGTGCATGTAAGGAAGAAGTGAAATGATCTCTATTTGCAGATGACGCGATTTTGTAAGTAGAAAATCCTAAGGAATCTACAGGTTATATGCAGTATTAAAATTTCACGGGGGGGAGGGGGGTCATGACTACGTATAAATATGTCTAAAGAGGCTCCTTATGGGGGAATAAAAATAAAAAAGGTTTGAGAAGCGCTGCTCTAAAAGAAAAAATATAGGATTAGTAGAAATTCAAGCGCTGGAACCAGAATGTTGGGATGTTAGCTTTGTAAAGCTTGAATTTCACATCTTGAGACCAACAGACCAGGAGGTTGCGGGGAAGGTGCGGGCAGAGGGCCGTACAAGTTTAATGACCTTGAGTAAGTTGTGCGACCTTCCTGCTCCCTTACCTCCACCGCCACCCGCTTTCATCTGCAGAAAGAAGGTGATGACGTAACCGCACAAGGTGCAAGACGACGCGTCACCTGTGCTAAATGAGAAAACCTCGGGAGCACACAGTCACCTTCCAATTGTGCCCGCTGGGGGCAGTATTCACCAGCTCGAGCTGGAGGCTCTCACTCCCGCCTTGGATCACGGTTGTGCCTCCCCACCGGGGGTTCAGTGAGCTCAGGTGGAACCCCTGCGTTATGCTTTTATTTTATTTTAATTTTTAAAACGATTTTATTTATTTATTTGAGAGACAAAGCACGATCAGGGGGAGGGGCAGAGAGAGAGGGAGAAGTCCACTCCCCTGCCGAGCAGGCAGCTGATGTGGGGCTCCATCCTGAGATGTGGGGCTCCATCCTGAGACTCTGGGATCACGACCTGAGCTGAAGGCAGACGCTTAACCGACTGAGCCACCAAGGCGCCCGTGGGGTGCTTTTATTTTTATTTTATTTTATTTTTTTTAAAGATTTTTTA
>NC_048226.1:30240889-30249124 GCF_002007445.2 Ailuropoda melanoleuca
TCTTTTCCAGGCCTAGTTCGTGAGCGCCCCCTGCTGGAGACCGCTTGCCGGGCGCAGAGGCTGGGGCAATGGCTGCCGGAGGCTGGAGCCCGAGGCTAAGCGGTGCCCGGTCCCCTGCTCTGCTGTACAGCGGCGCGATGTTCCCGAGAGGGGGACGCTTACCCAAGGCACCGAAGCATTCCTTCTCATGCCCACTCAGTCTACGTCCCAGGAATCTGCAGCCTCGTCTCCCGTGCCCAACACCTGCACAGCCCCCGCTTCGCACCCCATTGTGTTTCCGGCACCCAGGGCACCATAGACACCCTCTGGATACCCGTTGAACGAATAGTCCCTGGCGCGATCCAATGAGCTCAGTTCTCCTGGGAGGAAACCTTCCTGAGTGCCTTCCTCACCACACCCCCCACCCTCCCTGGGCAGGCAGGGTGAGCGCTTTCTCTTTGAGTCCCGTAGGAACATTCTAGAACATAGTCCTTGGGTCTTATGACTTTGTCAGGGACCTAAAATGTCCGAGATCTGAAAAAGAAAATCTGTTGGCTCTAAGAGGAGAAAAAAACCCCTACGAGATAGGAAGTAATAGACGTTTAATGAAAAGTTCAGGACATGTAACGCCGTGTGAACGATTCAGTTGCAACTGCTCGCCCTTGTATTTAGTGTGGCAGGCGGGTGATTTAAGGGATGTGGGAAAGCTTCGAAAAGTCAGAAAGCCCGGGCCCGGATGGGCATCACATACTCACTGCATGGAAGCCGGCTCAGTCCTTCCTGCAGCTCATTCCCGCAGGATCCCTGAAACACTCACCGCTCCCACCTTGCAGCTCTGCAGTCTGTCCCTCTGCCTCCCAACACACGGTGTTCCTACCTCTCTCCCCAAGAAGCTGCTTTCTTTGTCCAATTTCTGGCAGAAGCTCACCCTTCTGGGAAGCCAGTCCCTGTCTATGATAGCCCCTCCCACCTTCCATCTCTGCTTCCCCTCACACACACTCAATGGAGTAGTTAGCAGGAAAGGTTTTAGCCTCATACTCCACCAGGTACTAGCTGTGTGACCTTGGCCAAGTTACTTAACCTTTCTGTGCCTCAGGGGGAAAAGGCATAAATAAGAATATCTATTTTATTAGGTTGCTATGAAGATTAAATGAGTCAGTGTATGCAAAGCACCTAGTACCTGGCACTTAGTGCTCAGAAATGAGGTATTTTTTTCAACAGTAGCCAGAATTAGCCATCCTTATTACCTTCCAGAGCTGGGTACAGAGATGATGAGATGTTCTGCGACACTGCCCCTACATGCTTGTGTCCTGCCTCCCCCACAGGGAGAAGGACCTTGGCCCTGCCCCCACGTCTCTCCTTACTCCCTCTCCACACCACCCCGCATGGCACAGGCACAATCGGAATTACTATTATGTGGTAAAGATCTCTAGTCTCTGATACTGAAACTCCAGTTCTCATGCTTGTAGCTGTCACCAGTGTGCCTGTTTGGAAAGAGACCTGCAGCTGTAACCCTGGTGGAAGGTTTTTCATTAAAACCACAATCTGTTTAAGTATTTATTGGGCTCTGTGACTTTAATTATTTTCTAGGGGAAAAAAATCCACATTTGCATATGGGAAGACTGTTGATTTCAGAGGAAAGTAGCAACCTGTGGCAGTTTGCTGGAGGCAATGGGAGGAATTTCCTGAATGGTTCAAATGAGGCTCGACATTATTAATAATCTGGGATGCAGTCCACAACCTTCCTCCTAGTGCTTTCATGAAATTAGCTTAACGTGCTGGCAAGGCCCTTTATTGCCATCAAAATTAACGACAGCTTTTCCAGTGGCATCTTGTGTAATTATCTGGGTCTGTGCTTGTCTCCCTGAAGACGGGGAACTCCTGCCTGGGAAGAGGCAACACTCCTGCCTGCGAGGGGCAACGTGTTTAGCTGTTCCACCCGGCCCAGGCAAGACTGGATCTCCCCAGAGTGGGGAGTCTTGGGCCACCAGCCCCTCCACAGTAGGGTGAAGCAGGGTAAAGGACGGTTTCCATCTGCAGATAACAAAATTCCCATCTCGAAGTGTTTTAAACTGTATGGGTATCATCTCACAGGGAGGAAGCAGGGCTGGCTTCAGGGCTGGTTGATCCAGTGGCCCAGTGACATCAGCAGGCCCAGATTCTGTCTCTCGCCTCTGCCACCCTTAACGGGGCTTCTGCCTGAGACTCGTGTCCCTTGATGCCATTGGAGGGCTTCGGCAGCAGCTGGGGTGATGTGCTTGATGGTAACAGACTGTTCCAGTAGTGGAACAGAGAGACTGGATTCCCTTTCTAGAAGCCACAGCCTCTCCTTTGGTCTTATCAACACCTATTGACTCAGGACTTCTCATCTCTGAGCCAATCAGTGGTAAAGGGGATCGAATTGATAGGCTGAGAGTAATCAGCTAGCCCTGAAGTGGATGTTGAAATCCCAAGATGATCTATAGGCAAGAAATCCCCTTTAAAGAAAAGTGCTGGGGGGCGGAGTGGCATGATCAGAGTAATTGACTGTTGTGTCGAAATGAATTGAAAGGAAACTGACCATAATTATAACCAACCGTATTAGATACCATATTAGACAGTAAACCACATGAGACTCCGTATCTGGAGATTAGACCAGTCTATGTCCACCGTCTGTGACTAGGATCAGGGCACAGTGTGTGACCCGGATTAGGGAGCTCCCTGGGGTAGGTATCCATACAAGCTAGAGAATTCTCTGCTTTCACAGAATTCTTGAAACGATAAAAATTTGTTCTTAGAAATGCCTGTGCTGGGATCCAAAGCTATTTTGAGAGCCGTGGAAGCTTCAGTCTTCGGCTGGATATTTATGAACAGGAGATGTTTATGAACTCAAAGATGTTCCTACATGACTTCACATCCTGGGCTCGTCGCCTGGTCCCATGGCGGGGAAGAGAGGCACTTTGCTGTTGAGGTGGAAGACACGAGGAAGAATTGTCCCCAGGTCTTCAGAATGTGGAGGCAGCGCAAAGCTGCCAGCTTCACAAACTCCTTGTGTGACCTTAAGCGACTCCTGTCCTCTGGGCTTCTAGGTCTCCATGCTTGCGAAGGGAGGAGGACGGGCTGATGAGCTGGGAGGTCCTTCCGGTGCTGCTGACCTCTGAGAGCCCGGATCTTGGTGCTGTGGCTTCAGAAGGAGCCGATTTGCAGGTTGAGTAGGAGCGTCGAGGGGGCTCTGCCCAGGCTTCCTGGGAAGGAGGTCTTTGGAAAGTCTGGGAACCCTTGCTCGCCTTCTTCCTCATGTCCCTGGACAGTTTCTTTGTTTTCCCTTCCACCACGCTGCACCTGGCTCCTCTCTCGAGGTCATCAGCATGCTTGGGCCAGGAGCTAACCGCCCCCTCCCCAAAACTGCTGTGAGGTGCTCCGAGGGCAGGGGGAGTCCTCTTGCTACAAAACACATCTTGAAAGCCTTTCGCATAGCAGAATTCAGGGCGTGTGTGTGTGTGTGTGTGTGTGTGTGTGTGTGTGTGATCATTAGAAATTAAATCTGATCACTGAATATTTCAGGAGCCTGGTGTGTAGGCCCAGGACGAATCACCAAGGCGGCCCTGGACTCCCTGACCCGTAGGGGCGAGCAGAAGCAAGACACGACTCTTCTTGAAGCAGTGGCCACTCCCCTCTGCTCTTCGACCCTCCTTTCTCCATCACCTGGTGCCATCAGTGGAGAGAGGTTACAGTAAACACTATTCTGAGACCCCCCCTGAGCTGCCCCATGCGGCCCCCATCAGAGACCATAAGGGCAGGGCCCAGGGGGGTGGGAGGCCCATCCTCCTTCATGCTGCAGGCTGAAAGCTCCCGGAGGTCACCGGAGCCTTCTCATCTACTGTCCCCTCAGAGCCAGAGCAGTGCACGCGGGGCACGTGGCAGCACAGCACACACTGGATTTGCTCCGGGATATCTTTAACCTCTCGCTGTCAGGAAGCTCTTCCTTTGTTTTTGGAAAAGGTTTCCCAGAAGCGAGGAGGATTCATGCCTAAGCCGTGATTGAGGAGATTTCTTAGCAGAAACTGGCAGGAGAGAAAGGAAGTAGGAGAGGAAGGGGAAGAAGCCGGGCCGGCTGTGATTCCAGGAAGTCTCAGCTGAGGCCTGACGTCGGGGGTTTCTAGGCATAAATCACACCTCAGCATTTGCACTGACTTAGGCAGGGAACCTCGGCCTCCGTAGACCCTCAGCAGTCAGATGTTGGCTAGGGGCTGCTCCAGGGATAGAAACTTCCAGGCGCGTCCCCCCCTCTGTGCCTGTGGGCAGTCAGCTCCAGTGGCCGAAGGGCAGGCCTAGGAAGGAAGCCACAGATACAAGCTGTGAGAAGCCAAACCCGCAGAAGCCAAGGGATGGGCATGAGGAAATGGGTCTGCTACGTTTTTCATTCCACAAACTAGAATCAAGCCTCCCCCATGTTGCCAGGGGCTCTGATACCTTGGCATGGGGGCAGCTTGAACCAGGCCGACACCCTCTTGGCCCTCCCCTGCCCAGCATGTTCAGGGCTCCTCAGGTGTGTGAACCTTGGGGCTCCTGGCATCCCAGGACAGGCTCCGTCTGCTCCAGCAGGCCATCTGCGGCCCAGACTGGAAGGTCTGTGAGCCTGCACCTGCCTCCGGGGGCGGGGGTGGGCAGACACGGAGCTGTCCAGAGTCACAGGTCACCAGATCTTGGGGCCTGGGTGCAGGTCCCCTATCCCTACCCCTTCACTTTACTGGAGGGAAGACAGGCCCAGAGGGAGGTCACAGCAGGTGCAGTAGGAAATGGCCCCGGCATGCAGCTTTTCTGAGATGCCCTCCCAGGGTAGTCTGGTCAAGGACAGGCCTAGCGTAGTGGCCAGCGCTGACCCTGCTGGGTAAGGAGGCCCTGGAGACTCTCAGGCAGATGCGGCCTCTCTGAAACGTGCCCCCACTCAGGTCTCCTGTGCCCCTCTCCAGTGCACCAGAAGCGGAGCCCTAGCATGTCTGGGAAAGACTAAGGCTGTGCCTTCAACTGCAGCATGTCCCAACGACTAACAGCATGTCCCAGACAGAGAGCACCCCCTGCCAGGCGGCTGGCTGGGGCAGAGATGTGGAGGAAGGACAGCCCTCCCTCCGGCGGATCTTGGCATGTCCACTTCTGCACCTAGGTGAGGCCAGTTCTAATCATATCTTGGGGACGGCCAGGTACAAGTCCGTGTAAGGGGGTCCAGAGCAGGAGACCAGGTTTTTTTCCTGGTCTTTTCCACTGACTTGCTGTGAGACTTTGGGAACGTCTCTCTTCCTTCATCGCCTCAGTTTTCCTTGCTGTGCCATGGGGCTAGACAGCCCTCTCCCCCTGCCTGTCTCAGCTGGGACAGGAGCTTAGATCTGTCACATTCTTGCTCTCAGGTCTGTCCCTACCAAATCTAAAAGAAGGAAGCATCCTTCCAGGTGACATCCCAGGAGGGATAGCCCCCTCCCCTCGTTCTCTGCAGCGTCCTCTTTGAAGTGCCCCGAATACGTTTTCTCTGCTAGCCAGTGAACGCCTCAGCCTCATCTCCCTGAGCCCTTATCTCTAGGCCCAGCTGGGAACTTGATGTATTTATTTGCTTCTCCCAGGACCTCTTCTGTGCGACCCACATCTCTGCTGGTGCTGCGAAGAGTGAGCTTCCTGCAGATGGCTGTGTCTGGTCACCAGGTGGGAGCCGAGGAGCAAAGGGACAGCAGTAAATCCCCCCAGCCTTCAGTCTGCAGGGTGACCCCATTGTCGTTGTCATTGTCTTAGGGGTAGAGGAGACAGTTGAGCCTTGGAGAGGTGGGGACAGAAGTCCTGAGAGAAGTAGTTGGGGATAGGGTCTCTCGATCTTAAATGGGCTGGAATCAGGAGAGGGAGAAAGGGAGAGAAGGGGGGGAAGTGAAGGAGAGGGGGAGGGGGAGGACAAGGGAGAGGAAAGGAGGAGGGGAAGAGGGAGGAGGAGGGCAGTGGAGGGGAAAGGGAGGAGGGGAGGGAGGAGAAAGGGAGACAGGAGAGGAGGAGGTAGGGAGGAGGAGGGGAGGGCAATGAAAGGACAAGCCCATAGGGCTTTCCGGGGTCAGCACAGAGCGTTCTCTAGGGTACTGGAGGTATAGACTTATTTTTTATTCAGCGTTGTCAAGTCACAAAGTTTATTGCTTTGTGTATGTTATCTCATGAGTCCTCATCATTTCTGGAATATGTATTATCACCCCCAATTTGCATATGAGACCACAGAGGCTAAGGGGCTTGTCCAAGGTCACACATAGGATTACGGATCAGGTCTCTCCAAAGCTCTTGTCCTAACTACCCTGCATCCCTCCCCACTCCCAAGCAGACTCAACAAGGAACTCCACTGTGGGCCCAGCCTCACCTGCCCGCTGCCTCCTCCTTGGTCAGGCTGATTGTAGAACCAGCCCACTCTGGTGTCAGCCAGGGCTGTAGGGCTATAAAACTCCAGGAGTCTGCCCAGGGAAATTCTATCCGCAGGCCCTCTGCTCAATCTGGTCAACAGACAGCTTCAGACAATCAGACAGGTGACACTGGATTTCACTGGATTTCACGGTTCGGTCCTCCCACACTGGTTTGGCTGGCTAGCTTTGTGGAAAATTTCTGAGGTTAGCTAGCTAGCTTTTGTAATCTGCTTGGCTATTAAGTTTGTGATATTTATATTTATAAACTGACTTGAGCAAAGTCCAGGCAGCTGGTCTTTAAAGAATTCCTCAGGGCTGAGTTTAAGGAAGTTCTTTGAGCCAAGAATGAAGGCATTTTCCCTCCGCTTGTCAGCAAATGCGTTTTGTAAGGGTGGGTAGAGACTTCCAAACTTTCTGGTTTTTTGTTTTGTTTTGTTTTTTGGCTTTTTTTGAGAAGGGGTGTCTCCGTTGAAATTCTAGACCCTTCTCTCAAAAGAATCACCTCAGGCATCTGCTTTACTCAAATCCGAAGGGTCTGGAGCTGACACCTGGATTTGGATACAAAAATAAATGTTGGCCCTGCCCCCTACCTCCCCAAGCCCCAGGCTCAGCCACCAGGCTCCACCCAGGACCAAGGCTACTCCAGGGAAGTGTGTCCTTATGTCCTTACAGACCTCTGCTCATGTTCCCTACCATCTCCCCGAAGCCCCTTCTCACCTCATTCCCGCACAGGAACTGAGCCACATGGAGGGGTTAATACCCACCTAGGATGACAAGGACAATGCTTCTCACTTGCATTGCAACTGGGGATGGAGCCTTACCCTAAATCATGCATTCTCAACAGGGGCAGTTTACCCACAGAGAATGAAAATGGGTTCAGGGGGGTCCCACTAACGACCTGAGATATTTCGATGGTTTCTGACCCTCCAAAGGACCACAGTACATAAACAGATATAGGGTGCATGTAAGGAAGAAGTGAAATGATCTCTATTTGCAGATGACGCGATTTTGTAAGTAGAAAATCCTAAGGAATCTACAGGTTATATGCAGTATTAAAATTTCACGGGGGGGAGGGGGGTCATGACTACGTATAAATATGTCTAAAGAGGCTCCTTATGGGGGAATAAAAATAAAAAAGGTTTGAGAAGCGCTGCTCTAAAAGAAAAAATATAGGATTAGTAGAAATTCAAGCGCTGGAACCAGAATGTTGGGATGTTAGCTTTGTAAAGCTTGAATTTCACATCTTGAGACCAACAGACCAGGAGGTTGCGGGGAAGGTGCGGGCAGAGGGCCGTACAAGTTTAATGACCTTGAGTAAGTTGTGCGACCTTCCTGCTCCCTTACCTCCACCGCCACCCGCTTTCATCTGCAGAAAGAAGGTGATGACGTAACCGCACAAGGTGCAAGACGACGCGTCACCTGTGCTAAATGAGAAAACCTCGGGAGCACACAGTCACCTTCCAATTGTGCCCGCTGGGGGCAGTATTCACCAGCTCGAGCTGGAGGCTCTCACTCCCGCCTTGGATCACGGTTGTGCCTCCCCACCGGGGGTTCAGTGAGCTCAGGTGGAACCCCTGCGTTATGCTTTTATTTTATTTTAATTTTTAAAACGATTTTATTTATTTATTTGAGAGACAAAGCACGATCAGGGGGAGGGGCAGAGAGAGAGGGAGAAGTCCACTCCCCTGCCGAGCAGGCAGCTGATGTGGGGCTCCATCCTGAGATGTGGGGCTCCATCCTGAGACTCTGGGATCACGACCTGAGCTGAAGGCAGACGCTTAACCGACTGAGCCACCAAGGCGCCCGTGGGGTGCTTTTATTTTTATTTTATTTTATTTTTTTTAAAGATTTTTTA
>NC_048226.1:30250983-30292139 GCF_002007445.2 Ailuropoda melanoleuca
GAGCCACGCACTTCTCAACCACTCCAAGTTGGACTCCCCTGCTCTCCTCCCTGACTCCCTTGGACCCCCACAACTGTCTGCTGTGTGCCAGATCTTGTTCTTTCTTCCCTGAAGCCAAGCCCATGTGTATTTTTTGCTAAGACTAAGATCTATTCATTTCTTGTAACTTACGAAGCAATAAAACTGTCATCTTGGTTGTCTGTAAAATAAGATCTTATATTTGTGTGGTTCTTCACATATTAAAAACCTATTTGCACGTTCTCTCATTGGTTCAAGCAAGAGCCTGTGCGGGAAAAATGATCTATGTGATCCCGTTAGACAGAGTCAGAGCCCGTGCATCAGTGAGCTTGACACACCAGACCAGTCAGAGCCTGGGGCCTGAGGATTGAAACTCAATGCCCCCTGACGTGGAGTCCCGCAAGTTCATGGTTAGCTGACATGGGTGAATCTGAGATAGTGTTCAAACATGAGGCACAGGGGACACACTTGGGCTTGCTCTTAGAGACTAAAACTCCAGGACTGGAATTTGGGTATCTGGGGTAGGTAGGTGGGGTTAAGGGTGGTGGCACTGATCCAATGATATCACCAGGCTGCTCACCCAGGCCTGGCGACGGCCATTCCACCCACACTGCCTGAGCCGTGGGACTCCCTGCACGAACTAACATGGATTCCACTGGTGACACCCTGGACAGCGGCACATTAATTACACATCCCTAATGTCCTGGGCTCCCCTCCCCCTTGTTGAGGGTTTTACCACCTGTGACTCTGGAGACACACACAGGGGTGCAAGATTACCCAGCAGGGGGCAGAGGTGAGGCTCTTATGGACACTGGTCTCTGGCTCCTGACGCCCTCTAGGGGGTAAATCGTGAAACTGGTGCCTCCATGTGCCTCTCCTTTGGGGAGATGATCTCAGGCAGGCCCACCCTGGGTCTCCCCCTTTGGAATGGGGAAGTTCACATCTGTGAGGTCCTCAGCACTGAACAACTCTGCTGAGTCCCAAAAGGACGTGACAAAGGGCAGCTGCTCCATGTCCGCAAGCATACCCTCTTCCCCAGGCAAGCGGCTGCATCACGGCTCCTGGGGGGCTGAGCAGTGCTGGATCGGTGCACCAGACTTTGACCATTCACATCTTTATTAGAAGCTGGATAAATGCAGAGAGGGCAGAACAGCCCTTTGTTATAAAACCCGTGGCAAGCACTCTGCAGGGAGCAAGCGCTGTGGGGCTGGAAGCTGGTGGGCACTGCCCAAATCAGGGTGAGGCTGAGGGATGAGGATATGAGTGGTGGTCCAGGTGCTGCCTTGCAGTTGCCAAGACAGTCATCACAGCCAGGCTGCGGCCCCATCAGCCTGTTCCCACAGGAGCTTCTGAGCCAGCACTTGCTTTGAATGCGAATCCTATTTTAAATGCATCAGAATTCCCTGGTCGACCAGCACTCCCACTGTGGTAGCCAGTTCCAATACAATCTTTCAGTGTGTCTCCAGGGCTCCCGTTGGATGGGGGCTGAGGTGTGGGCATGCAGACCTCACCCCTGTGAAAGCTCGGGCAATGGAGGCCGGAGGCCTGGGCTGTGTCCGGTGGCGGGAGCCAAGGAAGAGGGGAGGAGGGGAGCAGGGTGGGGACAGTGGTTCTCCTGGTCAGAGGGAAGGCAGTGACCTGCCTCCCTTCTGCTTTTGACCTCTGGTGTGACTGCAAGGCTGGGGTTAGGGCGGAGAGTTTGGATTTAAGTTGAAAACTGTCCCGCCCACTGCCTCGGTGGCAGCGGTCCATGTCTAAAATCCCAGAATGGCAGAGCTGGACGGGAGCTCTGAGACCAGCTGGGCCAACCGGCCCATTGAGCAGGTGGGGATGCCAGCGCTCAGGGAGGGGTCTTTTCCTAGGTCACCCTCTGCGTGCCCTCAGGACCAGGACCTGCCCTGCTACGGCACTCTGCTGCGCTTTCGGGGAGTAGCCTATCAGAGCACTGGTTCCGAGTCTTAGCGGGCGTCAGAATCCTCTGGAGGACATGCTAAAACCGCTTGCTGGGCCCACCTCGGAGATGCCGATTCCAGAGGTCTGGGGTAGAGGCTCTCGGGGGATGCCAACGCTGCGGGTCCCTGGTGTATGTGGCAAGCAGAGCTGGGTTAGGGGACATTCCTCAGTGGGGCTGAGGTGGGCAGCGCAGAGAGAGCAAAAGCCATGCTGGGAGGGGCTGATGGTCTGAGGACCGAAGCACGAAGCCTGACAGAGGGGGAGTGCCTGTGTGGCCAGAAGGAAAGAAGCCAGCTTGGAAGGGTCAGCCTTTGGAAGGAGGGGCAGGCATGGGGCAGCAGCTTCTGTCTCTGCAGGTGTGAGGTCCTTTGGGGATGAAAATGCATTTTTGTCCCCAAAGAAGTGAACAGAGAGCTGGCCTTCAGACAGGCAGATGGTGGGAGAACCCAAACTCATGACAGCGGCTTGGTTTGAAAGGCACTTGGGTACCTGTGGGGTGCTGCGGGCAGTGTCTATGGGGGCTGTCAGCAGGTCCCCTAGGGCAGTGGCTGGGGGTCAGGGAGGGGCTGCAGGGACACTCATGGAAATTTCAGGTTGGGTGGCTGGGGGCCATTCAGCCCAGAGGCTGGGCCTTCTTTACTCCCTGGTTTTGGCTCCTGGAGGAGAGGGGCCAGGACTCGGGGAACCCAACCCATGGGTGCTCCCAAAGCCTGAAAGGGGATCTGGTGGCCCCTGGGGGGTCAGGACTTGGACTCGCTTGGACTCGGAACCTTCTCTGTGGGGTTTTTAGAGAAGGGGAATTTGGTCCCAGAGAATTGATTCCAGACCAAATGACAACTGAGTGCTGGGGGCCAGGACTTGGAAATGCTGTGACAGGCGGGCCGGGGGTGGGGGCTGGCTCAGGGACCCCGGCCCTCTCTATCCCCAGAGATTCGCAGCCAGTCTGGGCCTCCTCTCAGCTCTGCTGGCACACCCTCTCTGCCAGGCTGCGGCCAGCGACAGCAGCAGAGACGCCTTCTGCCCGGGCCGCGACGGGCTCCTCGGGCAGGCCTCTGAAGTAGGCGCTCAGAGCCTGGAGGCTGACGGCGTGCTGCACGGGGGGCGACGAGGCGGACGGCAGGCTCAGGTAGCGGCTATACTTCCTCAGGCCCTGCTGGGGGTTGCGGCGGTGTGCGGCCAGCAGCTCGACGAAGCTCACGTTGTGGAGGGCCAGGAGGCGGGCCTGGGCGCGGGGCAGGGCGGCCGCCCGCACCAGCGGCTGCAGGGACGCGAAGCACTGCACGCTGCTGAAGGAGTAGACGTGCTGAGCTAGCTGGGGGCCCGGGCCGATGTCGAGGAGCCGGCACAGGTCCCGCGTGGCCAGCACGGCGGCCAGGGCACTGCGTTCGCTCATGTTTCTCGCCAGGTAGGTCTTGGCCAGACTCTGGAGCTTGAAGCTGCCGGCCCCGGGCACCTGCTCCCGGATGAGGGGCAGCACGGCCAGGAAGCCCGCGACGGCCTCCTGAAACTCCAACAGCCTGTTCATGTCTTCCAGGGCCTGGAAGAAGCTGGGGAGGCCGGGTCCCCACAGCTTATAGCAAGCCAGGATGGGGCGGCGCATGGAGCCCAGAAAAGCAAGGAAGTGCTGTAGCCCCACCTCCAGGGAGACGGCCTTGGAGTACGCGCTGAAGAAGGCCTCGGGCTGGATGAGCACGCGGAACTCACTCTCCCGGTTCACGGCCGCCAGCTGGCTAATCTTCTGGGCTGGGCAGGAGAGAAGGGCAGGGTGAGGCCCCGGGGGTGTCAGGGGCACAGGGCGGGAGCAGCGGGACCTCTCGGGCTGCTGGCCCCCCACACAGAGACCCCACCTGGGGGCCTGCCGGCAGGAACCAGACATCAGCCTCTAAACGCAGCTCTACCCTGGCTCTCGTGAGGACAAGAGTCAGAAGGGGAGGGCTGGCTGCTTTCCAAACACCCCCACTCACCTGCCGGGAGTAGCTCTTCTGCCCCCTGCCCCAGACTTTGCCGAACAGTTTAGATCCAGGTCCCTCTTGCCTGCCTTCTGTTAGCCTCACCCACCTACACTCGGGACCCCTCTTCGTCTCCACTGCACCCTCCGCTCCAATCCCATCCATCACTGAGCCAAGACTCCTGGCCGGTCAGAGCCCTGGGACACACGGCCCACCTGCCCAATCTACTCCATTCAGAATGTGGCTCAGGGCTGCCCTGTGAGGTCTGCACATGACTTCCCTGTCCTGGGGCAACAGCACTCCTTCCGCCGGGCTGGGCTGGCCCCCAGCCCGGCCCGTGCTGGGGCTGTGCCGCAGGGCAGGCTGGGCCTTTCGGGTTCAGCGAAGGGCATTGCGGGTAAGCGCCATGCGGAGCTGAGGGGCTTCTGGGAGAAGGGGTCATCTTTCTCCGTGATCTTGGCTGTCAGCCTCTCTGTGCGGCCCACCTGTGGAATGGGCTCTGTACTCAGAATTCTGCAGTCAGGCTTAAGGCCTTGCTTGAGTTGCTGGCCTCATAGTGGTGACTTCGCACATTGTGCTGTTTCTGTTTACAGGCGTGTTGCCAGGGCTCTCTTAGAGAAGCGCTGGTCAGAGGTGAGCTCACGGAGGCGCCTGCCCCTTGCTTTCAGGTGCTGGTTGAGACAGAAGTCTTTATTCCATCAGCCAAGTGGGACAGCTGGAGTCCCAGGGGAGACGCAGCGCTTTGCCTGCTCTCTGGCTGCGGTCACTGGCCAGAGCTCTGGGCTCTCCTGGGCCCAGAACATAGCTCTGCCTGCACTTACTTTGGGGACTCGGAGCCTAAGCTAGAAAGGGGTGAGGGTGGCCATTGGAGAACCCACTTTCACTGTCAATCTTGAGGTCAAAGAAAACCAGGGGCCTGTCTTCTGCTTGGGGGTCGGCGAGGCTCTTGTCCAGGACCCTGAGGGAGTTGGGGCCCTCCAGCTGGAGGTCACTGGACTCGCTGCTGCTGTCATCCAGCTCTCGGGAGGACTGCAACACAGAAAAACCAACAGGTCAGGGGGCCAGAGGGTGAGGGCGCATGTTGGCAATGCGAGCATGTGCCCGTGAGCGTGTATGTGTGTGTGTGTGCATGGTGTGAGTGTGGGGACATGAGCAAGCTGGTATGGTTGGGGCATCTGCACGCACATGAGGAACAGCAGGGTATTGGGAAGGGGAAGGTGTATGCCTAAGTGAGTGCGTGTGCATGAGGACGTGTGCACATGAATGGACGTGTGTGTGTGTGCACATGTAAGGGCCATGTGTGAACCATGTAGTAGTGAGTAGGAGTGAGAGGCTGAGATCACGCAGGCGAGTGCGTGTGTGTGAAAGTACGAATGGGAATGAATGCAAATGTCCAATGTGTGCGCGTGCATCGGGTGTGAATTTGTGAACTGGTGTCGACCAGTGTGGGGGAGTGTGAGCATATGTGACTGATGTGCACATGCGTGCATGGTGCTGGGCATGAAAGCTCGGGGAAGGGGCCATTGCTGTGGTGGGTGCGGCTGGAGGGGTCTACTGCTCCCTTCTCTCTGAACAAACTCAGAAGAAACACCATGAACTTGGGACAGGAGGAAGGAGGCTCATCTCAAACCCCCGAAGTTTCTCTGGAAAGGGCCAGGAGCCTGGCTCTTCTTGTCCCCATGGCCAGCCTGGGCCCCAGTGTCCTACACAAAGGGGGAGGGGAGGGCCGCTCAGCCTCAGGAACGCCACGTCTAGGTGGACACTCAGAGCCCAGAAGCGAGAGCCGTGGAGAGAGAAGTCTCAGGGCCTGGAGTCCCTTTGTCCTTTAGCATCCGGGAGCCAGCTGCGCAGGGAAGCCGCAGGCCCGGGGCTCCTCTAGCCTGGGCACCCAACGCCTGGTTCTCTCCAGCACCCAGGCAAAAACAGTTCAAAAGGCCTCAGGGGTGGGGAAGGGCTCCGACTCTGTGAGGCTCCCAAGGGGCTATGGCTGGAGGGTAGTGGAGCCTCTCCCTAAAGTGAATTTCTCCTCATGTGCCAGCGGCCACACCCAGTTGTCTTTGGTGGCCTACTCAGAACTTCGTGGGGCTGCCACCTGGGATGTTAGCCAGAGACCAGGAGGAAACGACATGGCTGATGCCACAGGGCCACGTGTCCCAGGGCTGGGGGTACTGCTGGGACAGAGTCCAGAGCAGACCTTGGGTCCTTCCTACTTCTGGACTGCCTCCAGCAGGGTGATGATGCTGGCCTCCCCTGGGACTCTCTGAAGCCTCCAAGAACGAACGCTGGCTTCTGGCTAATGTCCCTGGCTCGGGAGAGAATAAGCATGGGTTTAGGCCCTCTTACTCTCCAGGTGAAACATCTGAACAAAACTTCAGCCAAGAGTGAAGTCGTTACTAAGTGCAGACACAGTGTGCTGGATTTTCCTAGAAGTGGCTGATTCTCTCTTTTTGCTTTCATAGCCCTACTCCAGGCTCACCAACTTCCTCCCAAGTCGCTGATAGAAAGACATTCACTGTGAATCCATCCAGAGCTGGTCTTGCTTACAGAAGCCTGGGAGTGCAGGGATTCTATACATCAGGCCCTAATTTAAGTCTTCATCAAAGGCCTGGCATATCCGTACCCTTGATTCGGGCAAGTCCAAGGTTTATTTCACATGCCTTGCTCGAGGTCTTTTGTCTCCAGTCCCAGCTCCCTTTCCTCCCTGTAAGGAGCCCTATACAGGTGTCTTCCTCGAAGTTGCTGGCTGGTGGACCAGAGACGCCACTTTCCTCCCCCGAGGGAAAAATCCAGGTGTTTTTTTTTCTCTTCAGCCTTCCAGACCTTGCTCTTGCGCCTGGGCTCCTGGAAAGAGCTGGACTCCTCTTGCTGTTTACTCCCTGGAGGTGAAGAGCTGTCCCTTTTCCTGAGTCCTCTCTGCCACCCACTGCCATGGCGCGCCGAGCTTGTTCTTCTTCCTTCCTCTTTTTGCTCCCAACGTAACCACAAAAGTTCGTGCAGGGGCCCTGAGCGCCTCCACCTGGCTCCTTCCCTCTGGAATGTCTTCTCGGGCCTTAGAGCCAGAGTCACCTCTGCGGATATTCTCTTCCATGATTGGAGCTCCCTACCAGAGCCATTTATGATGGCCATCAGAATCTCATTTTTAGGGCCTCCCATTGTACTGGGGTCATTTTTTCTTTTATAGTGGTGCAATGTCTTTTGTCCGGCTCCCTTAATGAAAGGACACCCCCTGTTCTGCTGAGCTGGTCAATGGTGGGAAGGCTGGAACTTCCAGCCCTGCCTCTTCCTCCTTTCAGCTTCCTCCTCACCCCTGGGGACTCCTGTCAAGTGCAGGGGATGATCTCGCCAGAAGGCCTTCCACTGAACTCCAGCCAGCCCATCCACTCATGTCCCTCTCTCTGCCTTAAATCCCAGCAACATGGCCAGGAAGTACCGGCGCGCTTACCAAAGACTTTTCTAAAGATAGAGGTTTCACAGAAGGGCAATCAGCACGAGAGGTTCTGGTGCAGGCTGTCCTCCCGCCCTGCCCCGCTCAAGAGAGGCGCACCACTGCCGGGCTTCCGTCCACAGTCAGGGTAACTGAGTGTGTGGGTGGGGAGCTAGAGGGATAATAGCACAGACCTGGACCCAAGCCAGGAAAAGGCCCTTTGTTGGAAAAGGCCTGAGATTTGCTGGAAAGGGAAAAGGAACGGCAGAACGGGAAGCATGAGTGGGAAAGATGAGAGCCCGTGTACACAGCCTGGAAAGCAAGAAGTGGGAATCTCCAAGGAACAAGGGAGTGGGCATGACGGGAGCCGAAGAAAAGAAGAGGACTTGAAGACGTGCTGCTGGGAGTTGGGAGTCAAACCCCCTTTAATATTCTTTGAAAGAGGCAATGCTAGGCTTTATTTCTTTATTATACTTGGTTAATGGACTATGTTTCTTTGACTGCAGAACTGTGCTCCACGGAGCCACGGAGAGCCCACGAGGTTTCCAGAATACACATGTAACTAGGAGACACATGCAGTCCGGCTTGTGAGCTACAGTTCACTCGTCTCCAACACAGATCCACTTAGCAGGGCAATTGCATTCCGAATCCACACAGCGGGCCTACTGGCCGCCCCAAGCAATACCCATAGGAAGCAGCTGGGTTGACATTTTCATCACCTTCCACAAGTCTAGGAGATTTCTCTGGGAAGATCCAGTGTCCCCACCTCCCCTGCTGGATCATAGCCCATGTCCGTACGGGTCACCTCCATTCGAGGCTGATACACACACCAATCACAGACATGCGACTGAATCCCCTGATTCAGTGGTTCTCTCCTTTTTGGCTGTGCAACAGCAGCTTCAAAAACTCCAGATGCCGGGCTTGCACCCCAGACCAATTCAATTACAATCTCTGGGGGTGGGACCCAGGAACCTGTCATTGGTAACAACCCCCACCCCATTCCCAAGATTCCAGTGTGCAGCCAGGGTTGAGAACTACTGTCCTACTGATTCACTCCATGCTTGGTCAGCAGCCACCCAGACAGGAGCCAGACTCTCTGATATTTAGCACCTGGTCACCTGAAGTTGTCTAGACAGTACCCGCTATTCATTCTTATCAAGAGTCCCCAAGTTCCTGAGGAACCTTTTCAGCTAACCCAAGCTTCAGTGACAGCTGGGATCAGTTTGGCGAGACACACGCATTGCTCTTTTATGCAGACACAAAACTCCAGCTCTTGCAAAGTCTGGAAGCCCCGAAATCCCTCCCATGTATCTGTGAACTGGGCCACCCTATGGCCCCTGCTGCCCTCTGCCCACTGCTCCAGCCCCTCTGCAGGCTGCTGCCCCTCGGGGACCATGGCTACCATCTTCTCAGACAAGCACCTGTTTCTTTTCCTGATACCCTCACCAGCGTCACAGCCCGCCCCATGGATCGGCTGTCCCCCACAGGCCTCCCTCCTACTGCTGGCCACTACTGCCACGGACCACCCCCTCCTGCTTCCACTTGGTCCTGCTCCTGCAGGACACAGGGGCCAGTCACCTGTCTCAAGAGTAGGTGAGGGCATTCTATTTTTTCCTGCCTCAGACCCTAACACGGGGTTCATGTCAGAGGCACTGCTGACCCACCGTCAGGCCCGGCCCCTCCACCACCTCTTCCAGCTCACAGACGGCTCTTCCTGCACAAGCAGTCTCTCCCCGAGCCTCACCCTTCTGGCCAGGCCTGTACCAGAGCCCTCAGGAGCGTCTCGCTAGATTCCAGCAACTGACACGCTGCAGCCTGGGGTGGGGGTCCCTACGTACCTGGTACACTTGGAAAATGTGCCCTTTTCGTAGGCCAACTTCACACGTGGCAGGGGGGACGAAAGCCAGAGCGGGAGTTCAAGGGTACACGGGAGCCTGGAGCACCTTGCGAAGGATGCCCTGCTCCCCAGCCAAGGTGCTGCGGGCGCCCTAGGAGCGCCAGGGCTCTGGAAGGGGGCACGGGCGGTGGGTGAGAAGTGCACGAAGGGGCCCTCATTGGTTTTCTTTTTAAAGGTATGTTTTTTAAAGTTTGGGATTCGTAATGTTTAATTTAAAAAACATGCTGTCTCGGGACACCAGGGTGGCTCAGTCAGTTAAGCATCTGCCTTCAGCTCAGTTCATGATCCCAGGGTCCTGGGATCGAGTCCCACATGGGGTTCCTTGCTCAGCAGGGAGGCTGCTTCTCCCTCTGCCTCTGCTGCTCCCCCTGCTTGTGCTCACTCTCTCTCTGACAAATAAATAAAATCTTAAAAAAAAATAAAACAAAACCAAAAAACCCGTGCTGTCTGAAGAATACCAACATAAAAGCAGTGGTCGTCCGGCTCTCCCCCACTCCAGAGCTGGTCTCCGAAGATGAGTAGCTGCTTCTAATTGTTTTAACTCCTCACGACCTAAAATGAGTTTCTCCCTCCTTCCGTGAATAACCTCAGACATCACGTAGCACCTCCCTGCTGACAGTTGAGGCTGAGACTGACACCTGCCTCCCAAGATTGCTGGTTTTGATGCCTGCACCCAACTCGCAGTGAAGTCTGTGAGACCCCCCGCGTTGCCATCCTTTCTCACAGTTTCCTTCCCAGGCTTCCACCTCCGCCCCAGGTCAGTTCTGTTTTACAAGGTTTCAAAGTGCCCAGGGTTCAGAGGAATGTTGACTGTAGAAAGGCTAAGACTGAGAATCTGACCAGCGCTGAGGAACGATCGAGAGGGGCCTCTGCGCACACAGCCAGGCAGATGGTGTGACGACTGAGAGGAGAGGCAGAAAAATGAGTCGGAGGGATCTAAGGGGCATCCAAGCGCAGACCCTGGAGGCCCACAGGCGATCGACCCTGGTCTGGCAGCTGGAGTGAGCACCGCGCATCCCCAGCCTGTAGGCACCAGCTGAAGCCACGGGCACAGCTGAGACCACAGGAAAGGACACACTAGGAAGAGAAGAGGGGCCGTAGCTGGAAGAACAATGTGGAAAAGAACAGGCCTGAGAGGAAGGAAGATGAGGAGCAGTAGCCGGAGCTACGGGAACTGGGGCCGGGAAGACAGGGGCCCTCGAAGTACCTGAGAGCTCGAGGGACAGGACGCTATGGTCAGAGTTCCTGTGGGTCAGTTCTCGGCATGGTGAGGTGCAGGGGTTGACCATGGGGCTGGTGGCTGTAATGGAATGGGGTGAAGACCCCGGAGAGGCCAGGGCGCTGGGTGTTGAAGTCACCCAGAAAGAAGGCTGGCCCTGGCTCAGGAGAGGCCCCCTGGGGGGCAAGGGCTAGAGCCTTCCCTATGCGAGGGGAGGCAGGAGGAGGCGTGAAATCATCTGGGGAAAGTGGGATTCCCCTCAAGACCTGGAACTTCAAGGCACAGGGGACCTTACCAGATGGGGGGACCGACACAGTCCAGGAGGCACAGAAGGCCTTGACCCACCTCCCATGCTGACACTTGCAGGGTGTGGGAGAAGAGGGGATGTGGTAACCCCAGCTGAGAACCCAGTTTCAGTGCAGGGAGGACATGAAGTTGCCTGCAAGAGAAGAGCTAAGTCCAGCAGGGACTGTGATGGTCATGGAAGAAGGGTTTGCAAGGGCAATCTTTCAACAAATATTTATTGAGCAGCCGTATCTGCCAGCTCCTGGGATCGGCACCGTCCCTGCCCTCGTGGGCTAAGGTCCTGGTAGAGGCCCAGTGGAAAGCCTTGGGGTGGTGGGATGGGGCAGTGGGAGGTGCAAAGGGCAACAGATGCTTCCTAATGTTGGGCAAAGAGGCCCAGGAACGTGAGGAGCAGTGGCCTGAATCTGTCGTGCCCTGTCCGGGGAAGAGGGCTGACCTCCCCCTGCTGAGTCCATGCAGCCATACCTTCCTGGGTCTGTTCCCTGACTACGCCGCACCGAATGCCCACAGTGTGCGGGGGCCTCGGGGGCCTGGGCCGGGCTAGGCCAGGCAGCGCGGTGGAGCGGGGGCCGAGTGCGTGGCCACACGGTTCCAGGAGGATGGTGGCCAGCAGCTGTAGAGGAGGGAAGTGCTGGAGGCTCTCAAAGTCCTGTCTGAGGGGGGCCGGGCTGGTGCGGGGGCCTTTCTGGAGGGCAAGGGAATGGGACCCAGACTAGGGGGTTCTCCACAGGGGCTGTGTCAGAATCCCTGGGGGAGATTCCTGCCCTAAGAGTCTGGGGTGCTCTGCCTCTCCCATCCCCCCTGCTGAGCGAGGTGTCAAGCTGGGCAGCCGCAGAGGAGAGAGGAAGGGCAAAAAAGTTGTTGAGCCACTGGGTTACGTTGGGGGAGCCCCGGAGGGAGTAGCTGAAGGAGCGCACTGCTCCTCGAGCCCGGCGGTGGCGGCGTTGGCCCATGGCCCTCTGGAGGTGGCAGGGACCCTCCTGGGCACCGGCAGGATGACTGGGAGACCCTCTGGTGACAGGGGTGGTGGCCTGGACTGCAGGGGGAGGATAAGTCCACAAGGGTTTACAACACACTTTGAGGGGCAAGCGGAAGACATGGTGAAGTCGGGTGGTTCTTTGCGCTCTACGTGGCGGGAAGCTGGGCCCACGGTGGGGGCGGCTGGCAGCATCCTCCTGGTAACTGGCTGGCTGGCTGGGAAACTCGGCCTCAGGGACTGCAGCTTGCTCGGCGGGACGGTGGGAAGACAAAGCCAGGAGGCGGCCTGCGCCACGGAGCAGACGGAAGGCCCGGTAGAGGCGGTACGCTCCTCGCGCTCTTGGCAGGGGGTGGGCTGGCGAGGAGTGTGGTGCAGCGGTCTCCGAGGGCTCCATGCACTTTCCAATACAGAACCTCAGACTGAGGGCTGGAAGGGACCTCAGGGGCCACCCAGTCCAACCTTTCACTCTGTTCGGATCCCCTTGGCCCCAGCCTCCATTAACCAACCTCCAGGGATGGAAGGGTCGCAACCCACAAAGGTACTTGTTCCATTGGGGGATGGCTTTAACGTTCTTTCTTACGGAGTGAACACTCGCCTGTCTGGGCCCCGTACGGTGCTGCCCATGCCCTCACGGCCCTGCACTGACCCTCACTGGCTGCGGGTAACTGGGGTGTGGGTTCTTGTCCACCCTCCTCGTTGAGGACTTAGAGGTTAGAGAACACATAAGGAAGCTCCAGACAGAGGCATTAGCTAGTCCAGAAACGAGACAGGGCTCTGGAAGGAAGCATTCCAGCAGCGTTTCAGAGGAGTACATGTGATTACTGAAGGCTCCTGCCCTGGTACGGAGGGAGGGCTGGTGTGGTCCAGGCCCGCAGCTGGCATTTGGAGACTGTCCTCAGGACAGCTCAGAACTCACTGCCTCGCTGGCAAACTCCCCAGGCGCAGGGCAAGTCTGAGAGTCACCTGCTGTGGCTGTGTCCCCTGGGACCTGGAATGGGGGGAGGCAGGAGTCCAGGGCCGAACTTTTGGACCACTCACCGAGTTTTCAGCATCTGAGTCTTCCGAGCTGCTGATCACCACGACGCGTTCCTCTGAAACAGGGAAGAAGGGATAGCATTAGGCCCTGCCGGGAGGCCCAGTGGCTGGGACCCAGGTGTGCTCCGTGGGAATCCCTGTGGGCCAGTGGATGGGGTGGGCCATGTGTGCCCTGCAAGGCTGGGGGGGGGCGTGGGTAGGGAGGGGTTGGGAACATCCACCGAGTGTGCTGCTATGGATCTATTTATTCAAAGGGCTTTCCTTTCTGTCACTGCCCACTGGTGCCCTGTGCGCGAAGACTTCATTCAGCTCTTGGCCCTGAATTCAGAATCTGCTCCCTGTACAGGCAGCTTGGCAAACAGCCCCTGGTTCGGAGCCTTCTGCAATCCTAAAGAAGCACATTGGTTTGTTCCAATCCTCAGCCTCACGAGCTGAGGCGTTCGAATTAAAAGATACTTTATTTGGTTAATCAAAATCTTTTGATTACCAATAGCATTGTGAGCAAGGAATGTCGGTCAGGGCTCAGTGTGCAAGCAGGATCAGGGCTCAGTCTGGGACCTAGAATGAAAACAAAGGGGGCCTCTGGGTGAAGCAGATCTCGGAAGAACTGTCTTGACCATTACAGAATTCTATTAGTTGACCTCAACTCATGCCCAAGGACTCCCTGTCTGGCAGTGTCCATAAGAGATATCTAGCACAAATGAGGTACTCTACGCAGCTGACCTCTGCAGACAAATTTGGGAAGTGGTAGGTGTGGACTTTCCCCAAGGTCTCTCTGGGCACGTGCTGGGTACCCACCAACACACACCTGGGGAGACCCGCCTGTGCAAGGGCGCAGTGCTAGGCACTGTAAGGGTGTGTCGGGGAAGGAGCTACGGAACCGTGGGCCTTAGCCTCTCCTGCTCCTCACACCGGAATCCCAGCAAACCACCTGGTAAGCTATCCATTCGCACTCCCCGGGCAAATCGTGCGCTTTCCCTGCCCCATCTGGTGGCAGCTGAGAGCGTGACACACAGGGGATGCTGTTGGCGTAGGGCTCCCTGCGAGGGGTGAGGGTGCAGAACAAAGGTCCCGTCCAGCCCCTGGAGGACAGCACACAGGCCTCAGCCTCTGCTGCCCACCCACTTCCCTACCTGCCTCCCCGGGGTCGCCGGCCGCATGGTTGCTGTTGGGCAGAAAGACCTCGTTTCCCACAATGGGGCTTTCAGGGCTGGAGGGCCCATCCAGGTGGGGTGGTGAGAATGCCTTGGAGGTGCTGGGCCTGGGTTGCTCGGGGGAGCTCCGGGCCAACCGTATCTCCCTCTCCTCCTCAGACTCCATCTTGATGGCCTTCCTGGAGCACTCAGTCTGGCAGGACTTCCTCTTCTGGGGCGTGACTGTGTTGCAGACCTCCTATGCAGTGGGGAGTCACAGGGCCGGGTTAGCAGCCTTCAGGGGTGCTGGGGGGGGGTGGGCAGAGACACGGACCTGGGTGGCAGGGGCCTGTGGCCCTCCCCCTTTGCTCTCCTCCCATTCAGATCGTGTCTCTCTCCACATAGGATGCTCCCTGGGCCACCATGCACACTGGCTGTCTGCTGACCACCGGCTCTGCTGGCCTTGGCCTGCCCTGGAGTGGCTCGTGCTTACAGGGGAGCTTCCTGAGACGCAGCCAGGAGCAAGGGAGAGAACAGAGTAGGAGCTGATTAAGGCCTGGATTCTCACTCAAGCCCACCCTTCCTGCCTGGTGGGAACTGGGCCTCCAGGGATGGAGATGGGGGGTGGAGAGAACCTTACCTCTTCGCAGGAGGCGTCTTTGATGGAGTAGGCGTGTACCGGCACCGGGTGTACCCCAGGCACCGGCTGCACCAAAGTCACAGTCTGGGTCTCAGCCAGCCCCGGGGCCTGGGCCTGAGTCCTTTGCATCTCCTCTGGCTGTGAAGTCCAGAAACAAGAGAGACGGAAATGAGCAGCTGGCGAGCCCGGGGCTGAGAACCCAGGGCCCACTGGGGACCAGGAGTCCTCCTCACACCCTCCATGCCTTCACCTTCTCCTGACCCTGAGGTGCCGGCATCCAGGGCACTTCAATTCCTGGGCATCCTAACAGAGCCGGAATCCGGGATCAGACGGACCACCGATGCCTTCGGGCTTGCTCAACAACTAGCTCCAAGGAACAGTGCTCACTCCCGATGGAAGCCACTCCCACTGCTCTACAGGTGCCTTGTTAGAAGGGAGGAGACCCTTCCAGGGAACTTCCCCGTGACCTTCACTCTGCCCCTGGGCCTCAACTCCACCTGGGTCAGAACAGCAATTCCACACCTTGGATACATCCCTCACAACTCCCCAGGCCTCACACCCCCTCTGTAAACTGGGAATAGCAGTAACGCCCGTCCCATGATGCATGTGGATAAGTATGCTGAGCCTGGAAGAGCGGCGGGTACTTAGGAAGCACCACTGGCGACGCTGGTGGTAAAGACCGCTTGCTGACCACGCAGTGCCCGGCACGGTGCGAAGTGCTTCCCGCACCCATCCCGAAAGGAGGTAGGTGGGGCAGGTCCTCAAAAGGTTAAACATAGAATTTCCATATGACCCAACCATGCGGCTCCTAGGCAGAGGCCCAAAGGACTGAAAACAGATGTTCAAAGGGAAACCTGCACACGAATATTCACGGCAGCCAAAAGGTGGAAACAACCCAAATGTCTATCATTTTGGGGGGGGGCGTAAGATTTTATTTAGTTATTTGACAGAGAGACAGAGAGAGAGAGTGGCAGGCAGAGGGAGAGGGAGAAGCAGGCTCCCCACTGAGCAAGGAGCCTGATGTGGGGCTTGATCCCAGGATGCTGGGATCATGACCTGACTGAACCGAATGCAGGTGCCTAACCGACTGAGCCACCCAGGCGCCCCCCAAATGTCTATCAACCACTGAGCGCATAAACAAAATGTGGGACAGCCATTCAGCGGAGCACTATTTGGCTATAAAAAGGAACGAAGTTTTGTCTGTGGAACTTGGAAGAACCTTGCATGCCACGTGAAATGAGAAGAAGACAGCCACGAAAGAATACACGTTGTATGGCTCCATTTATATGAACTGTCTCTGCGAGAGCTCACTGCATAGGGACAGAGAGCAGACTGGACGCTGGGGTGGGGGCGGGGGAGATGGGGAGTGGCCACGTTGTGGGGACAAGGTCTCTTTTCAGGATAATGGGAATATTTTGGAACTAGGTGTGTGGGGGTGGCTGTACAAGATTGTGAGTGTACTAAATGTCACTGAACTGTACCCTCTAAGATGGTTCAAATGGGGAATTTTCCTATATGAATTTTACCACAATAAAAAAACAGTATAAAGAAATAGGGACCATTCTGTGACTACTGCCCATCTACAGAGAAGGGTCAGAGGCGCAAGAGGTGAAGTGACTGATTTCCCAAGGTCCTGGGCCAGGGTTTGAATCTAGTGTTTCTGAAATGCAAGTTCCCTTTCCTTTAGTCACTGTCTCCCCTCCACCCCTCCACACCACCTTTCTCTAGACTGTGCCGCGTCTGCTGGAGACAGTTTGCTGAAAGTAAGCGACAAGTGACGTGGGAAGTGTCCCTCGGAGAGGGAGACCCAGACTCTGGGGCTCGGCTCCAGGGACCCTGGCCTGCTATTCCTGCCTCCAACCCTGTGCGCCCAGCAGAAGACCACGAGCAGGGGCCTGCAGTGGTCTGTGCAGGGAAGGAAAGGGAACCGGACACTACTGAAGGGGGCGCTTCCTCAAGCAGAGCTGCACTGGAAAAGCCTGGCGCCGGGCTGTGAGACTAGGAGGCCAGGGATATGCTTTCCTCACAGGGACAAGCTCTGTCCCTCCTGTGTGGTAGAGGAGGCGTCAGGCCCACGCTCACAGGGGAATCCGGGCTGGGGGCAGGCCAGGGAAGCCCAGCATGACCGGGGCCCCGTGCTGGGACAGGAACCCCCCAGACGGGGCTCGTCTTGGTACCGAGCACTCTGATGTGGGATGTGGGCTCCCACATCTTTTACTATAATGGACTGACTTCCTTTTCCTCTCCTTCCCTCCGGGTTTCTTTTTCTCAACATCTTTACAGAAAGGAAGGAGGGTTGTCTCTCTTGATCAGAGCAGAGTGGATCTGGGGGAAGGGGGGACAACAGATGATCTCCTGGGCCTCTAGGAAAAAATATCTCCACTGAGAGCTCTACACCAGTGGTTTTCAAACTATAGTCTGTGACCCATTAGCAGATCATGGAAGCAATCCAGTGGGTCACCACTAGCAATTTTTAATATTATGCAGAATAGTACAGAACAGAAAGCATTAGAGTCCGTCCCGTGTAACAAGGGTCATTTATCCTGCAAAACGTCCATTTCGGCTATAGGTATGCATGTGCAGATACTGGAGACCAGATATCAAATATATTTCTTTACAGGGGGTAGTGGTCAAAAATTGAAATCACCTCACACCCATTAGGATGGCTGTTATTGAAAGAAGTGTGGGTGAGAATGTAAAGCAGTTGGAGCCCACTGTTGGAGGGAGCACAGAATGGCATAGCCAACCGTGGGAAATTGCATAGTGATTCTCAAAACACTAAAAATAGAATTACCATATGATCCAGCAATTCCACTGCCAGGTAAATTTTATGTGACGTGTATTTTATCACCATGAACCTTTTTTTAAAAGTCAAAAGGTCCTTTTGTGTCTGATTTACAAATAGCTGGTAGGTGAAAGACCCTCATTCCACGTGGGCTATGAACTCCCTGCAGGTGGGCCTGGGTTCCTCTCTCTGCCTCTGTCCCACCCATGACACCCCCACTCCCAGGTTAACAAAGCAGAGGACACACAGGAGGGCTCTCTGAAGACAAAAAAATCATGATGACTGATTTCCAGTTGTTTTATAACTTTAAAATGTTTTATTTTTTTTTCATTGAAGTATTTTAACGACATTACAAAAAGAGCTGAGAAGAATACAAGGAAAATGCCTCTAAGCTGGGCCGTCCTAGTCAAGCCTACTGCTGTTCTTCTCATTGCCTCTGCGTGGGCACAGGACTGCAATGAAAGTAAACCAACCACTTCAAGAGGGATCAAGTGTTGGTGCCAGAAGCCTAGCTTCTGCCTCCTAAGGCAGGGGCACGGGCCCCAGAGTGGCCTTTCTCAGGGCATAGCTGATGGACCTGACTTTCTCCTGGGACAGCCTAACCATGCCTGCCTCCCAGCCTTGCTGGAGCTACTCCACTGGTCCCTTGGGCTCACAGTGTGAAACCTATTTCCCTCCCCCAGCTCCACTGGCCTGACTGTCCCTTCCTCCAGCCTGCTACCAAAGCGAAAGCAAGAGGCTTTGCAAAAAAGAGCATTCTTCTGATGCTCCAAGTTCAAACTGCTTAGTAGTGGATAGGATGGTGAGAGGTCATGTAAAGACAAAGACCCGGCAAAATGCTGTTAATTAACCAGCGACTGGCACCTGGAAGACAGCCGAGCTCCATGGGCGGCGGGGGGGGGGGGCATTTCGCACAATTATGCAGAGGATTTCTATGGGGACATTATTCATCCTAGCATTGTTAATACCAAAACAACTTAAATTGGCAGTGAATTGGCTAAATAAAGCATGCTACATCCATTCAACAGGCCACTAGGCAGATGCAAAAACACATCAGGAAGCTCCCTACCTACCGATAGTGCAAAAATTCCAGGTGATTCCAGAATACTTCCGTGGGTAAAAAAGCCTGGGCACAATACTCTGAATATATGGTATTATGCTACCTTTGTACAAAAAAAGAATGGAAAAACCAATTACCTGTAATCATATTTGCTTGTAATGACATTAAGAAATTCTGGAAGGATATGTAAGAAATAAAGATAGGTATATGGGCATAAGAAGTGGAAAGATACGGATGAGAGCGAGTGAGACATTATGTATCACTTTCTTTCTTTCTTTTGAAAAATCCAGATAATATATGCACAGGATCAGGGCAGCAAGGTGCCACATGTAGGGTGTTATGTGAAAATACAGACTAGGCACAATTACAGTCTTACATTGCACAAGAAATCATTGCAATGCTGACTAATGGGAGAGCTCAAATGAGGAATGGGGTAGGGAGAGATGTTAGGTGAGTGTCCTCCCCATCTCAAAACAGTCGTTCTCAACTGAGCTACAAATTATCGTCTCCTGGGGATCAGAAAAAAATTTTTTTAGGTACGATTTATATACAGTGAAATGCAGAAACTGTAAGTGTACAAATCAATGACATTTTAAAAATCGGGAGTAGAGTTGACATACTTATCACTTTCTATGTTTTTACTTCTGACCATGTGATTGTATCACTTATCTAAAAAACAAAACACAATGTCCTTTTTTACTTGTCAAGCTATACATATGGGGATGCAGTACTCAAAGCAGTTAGGAGTTGGCTTTTAGTCCTACCCCTAGCTTGCTGTGTCATGTGGCTCTGAGTTAAGTCACCCTCTCTTTAGGCCTTAACTTCGGCTTGTGCAAAAGAAGGGGTTAGACTCCATGTTCTCTCCTAGCTCTAAAACTCTCAGAGCCTAAATCCTGCCTCCTCCAGGAAGCCTGTCCAGATTGCCTCTGTCTACGGGAATCTATCTCCTAGAGGCCATGGATGGCAAAGCTAGGAAGGCTCACCACCTGACTGCTACCACCAGAAGACCTGCTTTCCATGGAGGTCTGATCAGTCCGGGGCCCACATCCTTGACAGGCAGGCACCTGCAAACCTGGATGACCACGACGCCTGGTCCAAGAAGAAACTCAGGAAGCTTAGCCCGAAGCAGAGGAACCATGCATGCAAGCACCCAAGAGGGCAAGCCAAAGGGGTGCCACTGCATTTTCACCCTGGCAAGCAATCTAAGAGCAGTCCAGAGATGGGAGTGGCTGCCTCAAGAATGAGTGAGCTTCCTGTTGGTGGAGGTGTGTGTGTGGACAGCCACAGGTCAAGGGTGCTGCAGAGGGAATGCCATCATTAGAGGGGGGTATGGACACCTCCCAATCCTGAGAAACTGTGGTTCTTGCATCTATGCTGGTCCTGAAATCACACCAATGAAACCCAAGCTGCTGGGACTGAGGTCTGACTCCTGGCCTCCATTCTCCTCTCCAAGAACCACGTGTGGGGGAAGAGAAGGGGAAGGCCCCTGTGGTGATTCCAGGAAAAGGCTCACATCTCTGGGATGGGGTACAGGGTGAGAGAGAGGTCATCTACCACATCTGTCAGGGCCACCAACAGTGACTGCCTTCTTCACCTCCTGACCACTCCTTCCTGAACCCATCAAGGGCTACTCTGGCATTGAGGACCCAGAACCAGCCAGTTTGTCAGCTCTTCCTTTACTCCCTCCCACTGAAAGCTCCAGTCCTGCCACTCGCTATCCCTCTCAGGCCCTCTCCCTCCTCCGCCTGCAGACATGGCAACAAGACTCAGTTTCCCTCCCGCCACAGGGGAACTCTGAACCCACCTGACCTGCCGGACCCTACCGCTTCCCCTTCACACCTCAACCCATCTCACCGGGTCAATGTCAAGAGAGTCCCTGGGAGTGCTGGCAGCTTCTGGGCCGGCTCGCCTGGGTACAGCTGCATCTGAAGAACACAGAGAAGGTCACAGGCAGGACAGGGACATGCCCAGAGAGAGGCATCTTGGCCTGGGACAGTGTTGGAAGAAATATCCCCACTGCTTTTCCTGGAGACTCAGGCTTCAGGACCTCTCACAACACCGGGGTAGCTCCATGGAGGGGCTGTCATTTGGAAGGAGAGCTCCCTGATTTCAATAAGCATGAACGTAGCCAGAGGGGGGAGAGGGGGGCAGCAGAGTCCAAACCCTCTGTCCATCTCCTGGCCACCACCAAGGCAAAATGTGAACAATCCCAAGGTTGTCATTGCTCGCCAACTTCTCTGCACACAGTGAGAGCTTCATGATACTCTTATGACCCACAGTCTGATGTCTATTACATGTAATCTAAATTTCTCACGCTTCAGAAGAGCTCCTTGCCTTGCCACTGCCCAGATACGATACCGAAGACAAGCTGTTTAAACTCTGTGGAGTCATCTCCTGTAAACGGAGTAACATTCACTGCTCCGTGCAGAAGGCACGAGTCCACGTCCACTCTAGGATTAACTTTTACGAGCCCACGTCCCTCAGCTCCGAGCGCAGGAGTGAGGGAGGGAGCCCCCATCACTGGCTCTTGCCCAGATGCCTTCAGATTCTGCTGAAACCCACCCCTTTCCCGATAAGGGCATCCTCACACCAGTTTATCTATCTACAGCTCAGATTTCAGCCTAGAGGTTTTGTCAAAGAGCTTTTAAAGCTTCCTCATCCGGGAGGCCCTTTGGGGCACTCCTCCCCCCAGTGTCTCTTGAAAGCCCCCCTGACGTCACCAGCTCATACAGAGCTGCTACAACTCCTGCATTTGGACTGCAGAGCCAAGCACCCCCTCATTCTCCAGCTATGGGATATGCTCCCATCTGTGTCCTGGTTGGACTGGACAGCTCTCGAGGTCAGGAGCTGGTCTGCTGTCTACTTCCCAAGTGTCCAATACCAGGCAGGGCCCACAAAGGGGGGCAGCTGGTCCAGATGACAGGCCATTGGAGGCAAACTATCTCCTCCACCGAGCCAGAGCGTGCTTTTTGGTCAACATCCAACCATCTCAGGGGGTTTCCTCAGCCCCCTTCTGCTCTAACCTCACGTTCCAGCTGACTTCTCTGTTGCTAGACATGGGGCTTCAGCGAACTTCCTGGAGTGGGTACCCTCAGGGATTAAAATGATACTGGGTCTGGTTCTCTATTTTCTTAACTTCTCCAAGGGTCACAAGATCACAGCTAATCCAAAGGGTCTTACAAATTAGTAAGCCCTAACCCCTCTGGGAGGCTGCAGACCCATGTCAGGGCCTCCTCTCCTCCTTACCCTGCACTCTAGAATCTACGAAGGGAGCATCTACCATGTTTTTTAAAAACCCACAGTTTCCTTTCCTGTCACATGTAAATGATCTTTTTCTGCCCATCTCCCCCAGGGAACAACAGCAAACTGCAAGCCCTTAAACAGTAAAGGGGTTGGTCAGGAGGGCGGCTCGGGCGCTTACCTGCCCCCTGAGTGATGCAGGAGACGAGTTCCTGCAGGCGCACTTGGAATTCGTCGAAGCCGTCGGTGCACACAGTGGTCTGCAGGTTCTGGGGCTCCTCCTGGCGCAGGCGGCTGAGCGCCTCGCGCAGGAAACCGTGCAGGTCCAGCACCTCCTGGTCAGAGGCGTAGCGCTTCATCCTCTGCACCAGCGAACCGCCCATGCGGATGCGCTGCAGCACAGCTTCCAGGCGGCCCAGCTGGCCCGCTATCTCTTCATAGCTGCGCTGGTATTGCGCGTTCACCCCCTCCAGCAGCTCTTGCTCCTGGGCCAAAACGTGCGCCACCAGCTGGCGCACGCGGGTGTGGATCAGCTCCTCGGTATCCGCACGCACGCGGCCCAGCTCGCTGGCGGCCGAGCGCATGCGCGCGTGCGCCGCGCCAAAGACGCGGTCCTGCTCCTGCAGCGCCTGCGCCATGGTGTCCAGCTCTTCCTGCCGCAGCTGGATCTCGGTGCTGATGTCGCACTTGAGCTCGCTGTGGCTGTTATCCAGAAGCGCGCACGAGCAGCACAGCGGCTTGGAGCAGCCTCTGCAGTAGATGCTGCGGACACACAAGGCCAGCCTAGTTTAGGGCTCCCCTGCTCGCCGCCCCCTTTAAACTTTCCTAATTAAACTCCTCTTCAAAAATTACAAAACTTTGAATCCTCGTCGGTTTCTAGGTTCGTGCTCTTCCCAATTCAATTTGTGGTTTTGTTTTTTTTTTTTTAGGTTTTGTTTATTTGAGAGAGAGAGAGAGAGCATAAGCAGGGGGACCAGCAGAGGAAGAAGCAGGCTCCTCGCTGAGCAGGGAGCCCCACGGGGGGCTCGATCCAAAGACTCTGGGATCATGACCTGAGCTGAAGGCAGACTTAACCGACGGAGCACCCAGGCACCCCTCAGTTTGTGGTTATGGTGCTAGTGTGCAAACTACCAATTAAACATTAGAACATAAAAAAGTTACTAAAGTAACAAGAGCGAGCCTCCGTCTGTGAAACAATGCACAGACACACAAAAAGTTAGTCATCTCTTCACACCACTTCTGAATTTCCTTTCCCCTCCTCCGAGGCAACCAGATGAGCGTCTGGGGGCATCCTTCCACAGCTGTCTGCTCAAACCACCCTACACAAATAGTCAGACTATGCAGCTGCTTGCAGGATTTTAAGGACTTGATACATTTCATCCCATGTAATGCTGGGTAGAGTTTCTGTGGGGAGAATTATTGTTATCCTCATTTCACAGATGAAGAAACCGAGACATTCAGAGCTTAAATAATTGGCTCAAGTATCTACAACAATTTTGGTGGGTTGATGTCTGTCTTTAAAAACAAAACAAAACAAAACATGAATGAGATCATGAGTAATGACTTTGTAACTTCCTCCTCTAATTTAACTTTTGTTCAGGACATTCCTGGAGGTCTAATAAGTACAGATCTAATGTACTCTCTTTAATAGCTCCTTTAAATTCCATATGTGCCACAGCTGATACAGTTATTCTCCACTGTTTTCCCATTTATTTTTTTATTTTTAAATATTTCATTTATTTATTTGAGAGACAGACAGCACGAGCGGGGGGAGGGGCAGAGAGAGAAACAGACTGAGCAGAGAGGCTGATGCAGGGCTCATGGAACTCAATCCTGGGACTCCAGGACCATGACCTGAGCCCAAGGTAGACACTTAAACCGATTGAGCCACACATACATTCCAGTGATTTCCTATTTGTACGTTTGTGGGGTTTTGGGGGTTTTTGTTTTGTTTTGCTTAGGTTTTTTGTTTTTTGGGTTTTTTTTTTTGCCAATATGGACAATGCTTTATGTGGCCTAACACATGGATGTTTTTGTTTCTATGAAATAGGTTACAAATAATAGGAATGCTAAATCAAAAAGTGTGTATATTTTTATTTATTTATTTATTTAATATATTTTATTTAATATATTTTAGCTAGCAGACACTTCCATAGCATTTACTGTGTCAGACACACATTTAAGAAATATCAACCCTTTTAATCCTCCTAATGGTCTTACGGAGTAGGAATTATTATATCCCCATTTTGAGGATGAGGACACTAAACAAGAGATACAATAACTTGTCCAAGGTCACACAATTAGTAAGTGATAGAGTCCAGAGGTGAACTGGAGTAGGCAGAATAATGTACTAGTTCCCAGAACCTGAGTATGTTACATTGTATGACGGTAAGGACCTAGTACATGTGACTAAGTGAAGGATCCGGGGTGGGAAGATTACTCTGGATTATCTGGGTGAGGTCCTTATAAGCAAAGAGAGGGAGGCAGGCAGGTGTGAGGAGGAAGATGTGATCGTGGAAGCAGAGGTCCTGTGATGCTGTCCTGCTGGCTTTGAAGATGGAAGGGGGCCATGAGCCAAGAAATGTAGGGAACCGCTAGAAGCCAGAAAAAGCAAAACAGATTATCCCCAAGAGCCTCCAGAAGGAACTCAGCCCTACTGACACCTGAATTTTATCTCTGTGAGACCCATTTCTGACTTCTGACCTTCAGAGGTACGTAATAATACATTTGTGGTAATTTGTTACAGCAGCAATAGGAAACTAATATAAAACCCCAGGCAGTCCGTGGTCTGAGACACTGCAATGCTGCCTCTTCAAACGGTCCCAGGAAAATACTGTTAGTCACTTTCCCAGAAAGTTTGCTGTGACTTACTCTCATTAGCAGTGATAGTCAGCCCACCTGAGGCCAGGAGAAAGGACTTAGGTGGAGCCACTTTGCCTCAGTTACTGAGATCGGCTTGTTCTGGAACGGCCAGTGGAGACCCTGCTGGTCAACCTGACTCCAAAATTGTGGCACCAGGCCCTGGTCCTTGGCTTTGTCGGCTCTCAGCCTCCGCAAATCACCCAAGAAGGCACGGCCTCAGAGCTTGAACCTCTTGATCAAACACAGGACACTTATTCCAGGCCAGCAGAGCTTTCCTGGAGAGCCCAGAGTGTGAGGGAAGCATGGGGGCTGCCACTGGGTCAAGAGCATTCAGCTCCTCCAGCCTGGGGAAATCTGATGTTAAGTGACAGAGACCCATCACCACGAGGCAGGGCCGGGGACTGAGGTAAGTGGCAGTTGAAGCAGAGCCAGGCAAACGTGGGTCTGACCTCAGCTCTGTGCCCTTGGCAAGTCACTTAACCTCTTTGCACCTCAGTTTCTTATCTGTAAAACAGGGATAATCCCCAACTCATGAGGGAGTGCTATCATGGGGGGATCAAATGAGAGAAGTCCTACATAAATGTTCTCAACAAAGGCTGCAACGACTGTAATCGACTGTACAATTAATACCAGTGATACTATTAACAAGAAATGCTGAGCGATTATGGAAAGAACCAATAACTCTGCAGAGGGCAGCTTGGCAATAGCCATCAAAATCACCAATGCATTTATCCTCTGGCCCAGCAATCCCTCTTCTACATATCTATTCTGTAGCTCCATCTCCACACTGACAAGATAACATCTGTACAATGCAACACAGTATGTAAGAGCAAAGAACAGAAACAACCCTATGCAATGAGTTTTATAAATCAGGTTGTGTTCATACAGTGGGAAGCTATGCAGCTGTAAGAGCTCCAGGAAGCTCTTTATATGGAAAAATCTCCATGGCAAAATGAGGATAGTAATAGGAGCAACAGAAAGATTAAATGAGTTAATATATATAGAAGATTAGAATAGTGACTAGCATACAATGAGTGTTCAATATTTGTATTATTATAATGTATATTTTATTTTATTTTATTTTATTTTTTTTAAAGATTTTATTTATTTATTCAACAGAGATAGAGACAGCCAGTGAGAGAGGGAACACAAGCAGGGGGAGTGGGAGAGGAAGAAGCAGGCTCATAGCAGAGGAGCCTGATGTGGGGCTCGAACCCATAACGCCGGGATCACGCCCGGAGCCGAAGGCAGACGCTTAACCGCTGTGCCACCCAGGCGCCCCTATAATGTATATTTTAAATAAAAAAACTTGGGGTGCCTGGGTGGCTTAGTCGGTTAAGTGTCTGCCTTTGACTCAGTTCACGATCTCAGGGTCCCGGGATCGAGCCCTGAATTGGGCTCCCTACTCAGCGGGGAGTCTGCTGCTCCCTCTCTCTGTGCCCCTCCCCTTGTTCATGCTCTCTCTCTCTCAAATAAATAAATAAGTAAATAATCTTTTAAAAATAAATAAATAAATAAATAAAATCAACAGGATGCCACCTATTGTGTAAGAATGAAGAAAAGTTAAGAATATATTCATATTTGGTTGTATTTGAATAAAAACATCTTAGAAGGATGCACAAGTTAATGAAAGTGGTATGGATGGGGCAGGGCAGAGGCGGAGTGAGACATTTCACTGTAAGCCTTTTAAATTGCTTCCATGTTTGGGGTGCCTGGCTGGCTCGGTCAGTTGAGCGTGTGACTCTTGATCTCAGGGTTGTGAGTCTGAGCCCCACATCGGGAGTAGAGATTACATTAAAATATTTTTTTGTTTTAATGAAATCTCTTGATTGCTTTCATGTTTGAACCTTGTGAATGAATGTATTACCTATTTTTTAAATGAAGCAACAGAATACTAATTAATGTGGGCAACTATACAGCGTGTAGAAATAACGGGGAATTAAATAAAACCTACTGTCACTTTCCCTGCTTTGGACCCATGGGAAGGGCCGAGTCTGAAGTTAGCCTCCCCTCTTTAGAAAGAGTGTTCCAAGCCTGGGAGGGGTACATGTAGGGTAGCCTGGCTGGCGGGAGAGCAAGACCTTCTGGGTTGATCACAGTCTCTGCTGGGCCCTATTCCTAAGCCCCGTCTGCACTAAATGGGGTCTCCCTAGGGAGAGTGGCTCCCCCACTGGCTGGAAGCAGCATCTCTGTGAGGAGATTGGTGGGCATCAGGGGCCCTGGGTCTGAAAGCCCCCAGCCTTCTGATAAGACTGAGGGGCAGACCATAAACTGGAGTGACCCATCAAGGGGCTGCCACCCAGGACCAGGATGGAGTTCCTTGGCCTAGGAGTCCTTCACCCTCACTCGAGGAACACTCACTGAGCCCCAGCTGTGTGTGTGGCACCTTGTGCGAGGCAAGGTGAGGTGGGCACATGCCCACAAGGAGTTCCATGACAAAAGTCCGAACTTAACACAGACATAGAGAAGAACAGCTCTAAAGCAAAATGACAGTTATCTGCTCCAGGACTACTCAAAAGAATGAACTAAAATAGCATAGAATTAATAAGAAGTTGCTCCAGAAAATGGCTGGAATACACCAGAATTAGGAGTAGAAAATTGCTTAATTCTATCCCAGCAATTCAAATGAAGGGAAATATGGAAAAAACTTCCATGCTCTCATTCACAAAAAGCAATTTTCAAATGCTTAAAAAAAACCCATAGACAAAATTCTAGCGAAAAATGTACATATAGAAAAAAAGACAAAACTCCACTAAGAGAGAAAGTCTAAAAAACAGAAAAATGTACCAAGGTCCCAGTAGGAGAGGCTAAATATTATGGTTATCAATTCTTCTCAAGTTAATATAAAGGCTTAAGATAATTTTATTTATTTATTTATTTTTAAGATTTTACTTATTCACCTGTCAGAGAGAGAGTGAGAGAGAGCAAGCGAGCACAAGCAGAGGGAGTGGCAGAGGCAGAGGGAGAAGCAGGCTCACCACTGAGCAAGGAGCCCTATGTAGTGCTCGATCCCAGGACCCTAGGATCATGACCTGAGGCCAAGGCAGATACTTAACAGACTGAGCCACCCAGGAATCCTGGTTTAAGGCAAGTTTAATCAAATTATAGATAAGATTTTGAAACTTCACCAACTGATTCTAAATTTCACAGGATGGAATAAACAGATCAAATAGTTAAGAAATTTTGGGGAAATCAGTGTCAGGAAGGGGAATTTTCTCTGCCAGATAACACAGGATAGAGCTACCATTTTTAAAAAAGTATGTGTGGGGCGCCTGGGTGGCTCAGTTGCTTAAGCATCCTACTCTTGGATTCAGCTGAGTTCGTGATCTCAGGGCCGTGAGATCGAGCCCCATGACAGGATCCACACTGGGCCTGCTTAAGATTCTCTCCCTCTCCCTCTGCCCTTCCCCCCAGAAAGCACACTCTCTCTTTCTTGAATACACACCCTCTCTCTCCCAAATAAATAAATAAATCTTAAAAAAAAAAAAGAGTATGTGTGGTGCTAGTCTCAGAGTAAAAAGAAAGATCAGCAAAACAGATCATATAGGCCCTGGTATCTATAAGAATGTGATAGTTTATGGCATAAAGAAAGCATTCCACATTAATGGACATTGAACAATTCCATTCAACAACTGGGATGGAGAAAACTGGCTACCAGGGGGCAAAAAGCAAGTTAGAGCTTGCTTCCTACATCACACTCCAACACATTTCTGATGGGTCACAGAGTTAAAAATAAACTGTGGCACCATAAAGATATGATCATTGATGATTTACTTACGATGGTAAAGACCTTATAACCACTGAAGAAATGGAAGAGATCATACAATCGACAGTTGCGACTACCTAAAAATTCAAAACTACGTATTTTCTGAGAAGACATTTATAACTTCCTATCATGAGAAAAGCAAGTTCCGGAATGCTACGTGCTGTTTTGTTTTGTTTTAGATGATTATAGAGATTGCCAGAAGGAGAGGAAACAGTCTATATTCATGGGAGTTAGTTACTTCTTTCTCTTTCTCCCTCCCTCCCCCTTTTTATCCATTTAGATCTTCCAAAATTTTCCATAATCACTCGAAGTGAAGGAGTTTGGACTTTAAATGGGAGGCAATGGAGACCTCAAAAACATTCCATCTAGGAATTACAAAGCTCTTCCTCTTCCTCCCTGAGATGGATTGTTTCGCTTACCCGTTTATGACTATTCAGTGAATTGACTATGTTGTTGATATTTTCATAAAAGCCTCCAGTCTCCCCATCTGAAAGCTGCCCATGTCTGAATTGCTGTGCCAAAGGCCATGGGACAGCAGGAAGGGTATGGGTTCTGGAGGTGGACAGCCTTGGGCCTCAATCTGAGCCCTTCTGATTCCAAGTGACACGGCCTTGAGTAGATGACTTTCTCTCTCTAGAGTCGTAACTTCCCCATCTATAGGGTTGGTAAGGACACCTGTCATAGACTGTTGCAAGGACAAAGATGGGCTGGTGTATGTGAAGTCACCTGCATAGTGCCAGCTCCACACTGGACATTCTGGAACCATGGAAGAAGGGGAGGCATTAACTACACACGTACATACGGCAGGGATAGCCCTCCTATTGGTGCGCGAACCTCTCAGCCTCAAACATCCCACCGGAAACGCACAAAGGCAACATCACACTGAGTGTGGTCTCTGGGCTGCCCCCTTCCCACTGTGGTCAGGCCACCCCAGTGCAGCCACGCCTCCTGCAGAGACCACAGAGGCATGCCACTCCCTCTGTTCTAGGAAACAGGGTAGCTTGGAAATGCGGAAAGCAAAAATGCTATGAAAATAGGACCTGTGGAGGAGAGCTGGCGCCAGAGCAGGACTCCAGGGCAGGGCTCGGCTTTGCTGAATGGCAACTGAAAAACTCTCGCCTCTACCACCCTCCCTCCCCTCCCCCCAGAGCGGCGGGGAGCTTTCACTTTGATGGAGCAGCAAAAGCAGCAGCCTCCCCTGTAGATTCAAATGATGAGCTAGAGGCCAAGTGAAGGCCCGTCAGTCATTTACACAGGAGTGTGAATGCATCTAATCAGACTGGTTTCCTGCTCTCTGCCGGCGGCGAACAGAGTCAGGGAAAGATCTCTGAAGCCGGAAGAGGAGCTGGGTAATTGCGGAGCCTGGGATACCGAGTGAGAAAGCATTACTCCTGATGACCTCTCCTCCTCCAACCACTCACTGGTGAAGGTGGTGGCAGAGATGGGAGAACCTGAGGGCTCAGAGAGGAAGATACTAGAAAAGCAGCAGCAAGGAAAGGTGAGAGGAGAAAGCCTTGTCTGTTTCACACTATCGTCTTACGCCGACCCCACACTGGAGAAGGATGAAGAGGAAGTTTGTACTTTTCCTTCCCACTCGTTTCCAGGCGGTCCCTGCTCCAAGTCCGGGGGCTGGCATACCCACGCTGGACAGTGTTCGGAGAAGCCACATCCCTGCCCTATTTATGGCAGTGAACGGCACTACCACTGAAAGGCCACTCAAGCCGGAGACCAAGGAGAATGCCCCCTTCCAACTTCAACAACTTATCATTAATTTTTGTTGATTCCTTTCGTTTACCTAAAAAAAGATTATTAGGTACCAAATATATGCAGGCCTGGCGCTAGGATGTAAAGGCACTCAAGGTACAATCCTGGTTCCTAAATTTGTTCCATCAGTTCCCACTGCTACCACCTTTGTTCTTGCCTCAGTCACAACTTACCTCTTTTGGCACTGTCCCCTAAGGCCTCCCTGCCTCTGGTCTCTCCAATCAACCCTTCCCAGTGCCACCGACATGGTATTTCTAAAATGTGATTGGTCACTAGGGCGCCTGGGTGGCTCAGATGGTTAAGCGTCTGCCTTCAGCTCAGGTCATGATCTCAGGGTCCTGGGATCGAGTCCTGCATCAGGCTCCCTGCTCAGCGGGGAGTATGCTTCTCCCTCTCTCTCTGCCTCTCCCCCTGCTTGTGCTCTCTCTCTCTCAAATGAATAAACAAAATCTTAAAAAAAATAAAAATAAAATGTGATGACCATCATACACTGAGATGATGACAAGGACACCCCTCAGAAGTACAGTCAAAATGGTATTAAGTGCAAGACATTTTTTATTTTTTTTAATTTTTAATTTTTAAAATTTTTAAAATTTTTTTAAATTATATTATGTTAGTCACCATACAGTACATCCCTGGTTTCTGATGTAAAGTTCGATGATTCATTAGTTGCCTATAACACCCAGTGCACCATGCAATACGCGCCCTCCTTACTGCCCATCACCAGCCTATCCCGTTCCCCCACTCCCCTCCCCTCTGAAGCCCTCAGTTTGTTTCTCAGAGTCCATAGTCTCTCATGCTTCATTCCCCCTTCTGTTTACCCCCCCTTCCTTTTTTTCTTTTTTTTTTATTTTAATGTTTAAGACATTTTTAAAACATCACATGAGTTAAATGTTAATAAAGGAGAGTCAATTTTTAGAATAATGTGAGATAACCTGGGGGAATTCACTGAGTTTTATAATAATGCACTATAATTATACAGTATTGAATACTAGTGAACATTGATGAAATAGGAATTTATGTGCCAGGAAATGTCGCATGACAACAAGACAAGGTTTATCACACAGACAAGTACAGTGATCGTCAAACTACTTAAATCTGATCCAATTTGGGGCCCCCGGGTGGCTTAGCTGGTTGGGCATCCGATGCTTGGTTTCGGCTCAGGTCATGGTCTCAGGGTAGTAAGGTCTAGCTTTGTCACTGGGCTTGGCAATCAGTGGGGAGTCACCCTCTGCCCCTCCCCCTGCACGTACACACACTCTCTCGCGCGACTGCTCTCTTTCACAAATAAATAAATACATCTTTATATCTGATCTAATTTCAGTAAAGGAGATGGCAAAAGAGATGGAAATAGCGAAAAGAATCGATTAATTAAAGCCATGAATGAGAAAGACACTATTTGATGATTAAGCTAACAATAACTGAATACTCTATGAGTGCAGTGACATATGGTACAAAGAGGCAGCTCAAGGCAGCTCTTCTACTCAGCCATACCGATCCGGAACTCTAACAGCTTTGGCAGAACAAATCCAAATTGTAAAAGATGCCAAAGCAGGAATTTGTTACAAAATTCAAAGACTAAAGTTAATCATTAAATGTTAATAGAAGCTGGTAAAACAGAAAACAGGCAGTAACTCCTTATGTGTGGCAAACAATTTTGACAGTTCAAGTACTTCTATCACCACGTGTACAAAATGATTTTATGTAACCCTGAATGCATACTGTGGTTCTGATCTTCATTACTCATTCGGTGATCATTAAATAAATCAGTTCCCCCCAAACTGTAGTAATACTGTTAAGATTATGAATTGGAAAAAACTGGAAATAATTAATTAAAAATCATAATACTGATGGTGATAGAGGAAAAAGAGGAAAATGAAGAGGAAAAGAAAAAGGAAAAAAAGAGGACAAGTAAGAAAATTTCACTGAAATAAAGAGAAGGATTATTATTTTCTTTTCTAAGATTTTGTTTATTTATTTATGAGAGAGAGAGAGAGAAGGAGAGGGAGAAATGCATGAGCAGGGGGAGGAACAGAGGGAAAGGGGAAGAATCCCAAGCAGACTCCACGCTGATTTGGAGGCCGACGTGGGGCTCAATCTCATTACCACGAGATCATGACCTGAACTGAAATGAAGAGTCAGATGCTTAACTGACTGAGCCACCCAGGCCCTCTGAAATAAACAGAATTTTTAGATTGAAGGAGCTTGCCTGGTTCCAGAATAATTTGATACAAAGTGCTCAACACCACCACAGTTTGGTTAAATTAATAAACTTCAAGAATGAAAATATCTTTAGGTATCAAGACAGAAAAAGCAAATAAATTTGGCCTCAGGCCTCTCCTCATGAACATTTGATGCTGGAAGAGAACGCAGCAGTCTACAAAATTCTACAGGCAACCCAGTGTGACCCAGGTATATTATACCCAGTGAAGGTATCATTCAAATAGAATGGCAACTGATAGACATTTTCAGTACCAAGAGACTCTAGGAATTTGGGCTGCTTATTGACAACATCCATCCAATTAAGAGCTGAATCAAAATAAAGAATTTGCAAGAAGGAATGCCTAAGTACAAGGGCCAGGGCCATGCACGAGAGCCATCTTAACAGAACCAAGATAGGTAGATGGCAGTGGGCCTTTCTGATCTCTTTCAGCAGGGACTCCACTACTACTGTCTAAAATGGAAGTGTTTCATTAAGAACAAACTATAATGACTCCAACCTCTTCAATGTATCAGCAATATATATATATTTTTTACTCTTAGGTATTTCAGGAAACATTTTAGGATGAAGAAATATTTCTTTGAAGTTCAGTAAGTCCAATTTTATTTCAGTATCTTTTGCTTTTGTTAAAGTCAAGGGAAATTAAATTTATTACTGCTTCAATAGCATGCTTCCTTTTCATAATCCACTTCTGAGGGAAAAAAAAACACTCTGAGTTCTAAACAAGCAACTTGCAGACTCCTTTTTTTGCACTTCAGCCTGGTTGTGAGTTGAGGACTGCCTGAATGGAGAGGCCAGCAGTGCCAGGAAAGGCACACATAGTTTGCAGTCAGGAAACCCTGCACCCGTTCAGGCCTTGGCTCGGACAAGCTCTCCTATTTGGGTTAGCTCCCATTAATGCACTGGCCCCTTGCCTCATTTGTACAATGGCAACAGTTCTGTTCCTCAACAATCTTTCAAGAAGGTATGAGAATTAAGATGACAACCCAGGAAAAAACAGCTCAAAAGACAGGCAAGTACTGTTATATTAACAATATGTATATTAACTCCGACCAGAAGTGCCCATTCTCTGCCCAGACAGGAAAAGGGAACGCTTCTGTTGGAAAGGGACTGCCCAGGTGCCAAGGGGTTGGGGAGCTTCACTGGAAGCTGGCTTCAAACCTGTCTCCTGCACAGACAGGTAGCTGATCCAATCAGAAATACACTCAAACTAGGCCTAGAATTCGGGAAGCGATTCTTGCTCCCTCCTGCTGGATTTGAGGATGAGGGTGCCTACAAGGGCCTCTGGAGCTGCTGTAATCACCTGGCACGCCACAGGGAGAAAGCCTTCTGTGAATGGAGCTGACTTGGAGGAAAGCCACGGCCCAAGAAATACAGAGAAAATAGGTCCTGGTGACAAAATTTGAATATCTAATCAAGTAGGGTCAGAAGCCAGCCACAACCCTCTTCACCTCTTACAGAAGCCATTCATTCATTTTCGCTTAAGCCACGAGATAAAAATTTGTTACTGATTTACACATTTGTTTCAGTTGGAACTCATACAGACAACCCTCCGCAAGGTTCGGCTCGCATGTCCTTTTATCCACACATTCAACCAAATCTACCTTCGAGCTCCCCCCTCCACCCCACCTGCCACCGTGAAATGAAAAGCAGTTGCTCTTGACGATGAAAACAAGTCCCCTGGTGAGTTCATAGAAAAACTTAGAAATGGATTATTTGACTGTGCCCTAACTCCTGGCAGGAGCCTTCCTCCTGTCCATGTGGTGCTCCCGGGCCAGCTCTCAATCCCAGTAAGATCATCAATCCCCAAGAAGATGCAATTTACTGGTAACTCCTACAGAGGGTACCGGGAAGGCCCAGGCAGGGCCGGGACTAGGCCAGCCAGACACCTGCGGTGCAAACTCTCAGGAAGCACCTGGCTTTGTTCATGAGGTCAAGGGGGCTTCTTAGAGTTGGCACCTGTGGCATCTGGCTTTCCTCCCCTGAGCCCTGACCCTCAGTAGGCCCATCAGGATGTCTTTTCCATTTCCTTCTCAGTTAGCAGCCCTTCCTTGCCACCAGCTCTGCCACTGCACGTTGTCCACCTCTGCCCTGGACCTTTCCCTGGGCTGTCCAGCCTGCTTCTCCCTGACCCGTTGTGAATCATTCCAACTTCCGGTCTTGGGAACTCTATCCCCAGTATATGATCTCATCACACCTTTCAAACTGGATTAATAGGTCTTTTGTTTTTTCCACTCAACTAATTCAAATGCTTTCTGGCTACTAGCTTTGATGGCCCTGGACTAATTCCCCTACCCCATCCGGCCAAGCTTTGGGATCTGACACCAAGATATGGGTCTCAGCTCCACCTGCTGTCCTAGACCCATAATACTCTTGGGTGGAAGGCACTCCCCAGCACTTCCAAATACACATGCTGGAAAGGCTGGCAGCCACCTTGACCTCCAGGTCAGGCAGGCCCTGGGAGTGTGAGATTTGGGCCTTTTCCCCAGCCTTCCACCTCCGCATTCTGGCAGGCCTCATCCCACCCAGACCACAGCCTCCATCTCCTAATGGGGCTCCCTTTCCCCTGGTGCAGATTCTTTGCTTCAGTCTCTGCTGGGTGCATATACCCAACAGTATGGTGGTCAATCTCCTCAAATTCTTTGTGGAATGGAGTGAAATGTAAATAAGCATCCAGACAAACAAACAAATGCTGGCATCCTGTCTCCCAAACCTACCGACTTCACAGAACCACAGTGCAGAGAGAGAGTCTGACCCTCCCACCCTCTACCTTGACACCCATCAGTGGCTTCCCACAGAACCCCTCCACGGCCCCCTTCAAAATATGTTCTATAGGCCATTCACTGGTAAAACAAGGACTGCATGAAGAAAGAGCAAGCTGAGAACATTCTAGTCCCAGAAATGAAAAGAGAGAGTCCTAACTCCAAGCCCCCCCATGTCTGCCTCCAGCTCCCCCTCCCAGCCCCTGCCTTCAGGCATACCCTTTATTCCTGAAATGCAGCAGACTTGCTGGTGCCTCTGCCTTTGTACCTGCTGCCTGGCCCACCCCACCCTGCCCCCCATGCCATTTCTCCTTTCTTACGTATCAGGCTAAATGTGACACCCTCCTGGAAGCTGCCTCCCCCAGCCAATGTCTTTTCTAGACGACTCGCTTTTGTGCCTGCGCTCCTCCTGCTTTCTGCCCTTAACAACTGACACAGCCCAGACACCGCTGTGAGCCCTGTGCTGGGCAGAGATACAAGCAAGGAAGTGTAAGGTAGAGGACAGGGTGAAATCACACAAGCTCAGGGTGGGCAGGTTTCCTGTTGGTAGTTGACAGCCTTGAGGGTTAGTTGCAGATCTGGTTCTTCTACCAGACTGTGACCTCACAGAGCGCCAAGCTGTATCTGTTCATAGCGATACCCCAGTGCCTAGCAGCCCGCCTGCCACACAGGAGGAAGTAGGCTGAAAAAATGTACTCCATGGAAATGGCGATCGATGGATGGATGCCAGTGGCCCCAGGGCAGACACTCCCAGGCTGAGTTCTAAGTCTAAAGCCACCTACAGTGCTGCTTCCCAACCTGAGTCCTAACTCTGCTGGCGTCAAAGGATGGAGTGGTTTATTACTGCACTGTGACCTGAAGAAAGCTGTGGGTTATTTATGGCACTGAAGTTTTGTGCAGAAAACAGAAGTTGAGGGTTTCCAGTAACCACTGGCAAATTGTGAAACAATGTGAATTGTGAGTGTCTATATATAATTTTTTAAAAAATATTTTAGTTTTTTACTTAGAGAGAGAGAGAGAAAGAGCGTGCGTGCGCGCAAGTGGGAGTGGGGGGTGGGGAGGGGCAGAGGGAAAAGGAGAGAGAATGCCAGGCAGACTCTACCTTGACCGCAGGCTCCATCCCACGACCCCAAGATCATGACCTGAGCCAAAAGCAAGAGTCAGACACTCAACCAGCTGAGCCACCCAGAAGGCCCTCTGTGTATGATTTTTACGCAATTTTTGAAGCCATCCACCTTGCTCAAGGGACTGGAATCCTGCCGTCTTGGCTGGACCAGCCTTGCCCATCGTACCTAGAGAGGAACCCACTCCAACCCCTACGTCAGACTCCTTGTAAGCTACTAACACCTTGTTTAGAAATAAGAAAGGGGGCACCATGAGAGGTATAAAGGAGATTTTTAAGAACTCAGGATGAATGGGAAAATTTTCCAGAAAATCTGACTCAAGACCCATAACAGAGCAATACCAGGGAGAAAATCTACTCTTCAAAAAAAGCACTAGTTTCAGATAGTTTTTCAAGAAACTTCTATAAACCCAAACTATGTATGTTCTTTAGCTGTTCTAGAGCAGAGCAGAGCAATTAAAGGAATAGGAACTTAACGCTGACTTAGTACTTAATATGTGCCAGGCGCTGTCCTAAGCAATCTGTGTGTGTGTATGTATACCATGTAAAAAAAAAAGCTTACAAATTCACTGAAAGAGAAGTATAAAATAGGTCAAAAACCTTGAAAGAGATCATAAATATTCATAAAAATTGATCCCATTTATAAATATAGATAATAGCCAAAATAAAACAGCACTGAATGGAATCTAGCTATGAATTAAAATAATAGTATATTAGGACCAAATAGGGTTTTTCCTCCTGTGGGTTAAAAAAATGCCTCGACATAAAGAATCACTGCTATCTAATTCATCACACTGAAAGGTCAAAGGACACCTTCATAGAATCCCAAAGAACACCCATCCCTGAGTTAAAAATAAATATAGCAGCCACAAAAAACTCTTAAGCTAGAAGTGGGAGGCAACTTTCTGAATGTGATTTTGTAAAATTACCTAAGGAAGCCAATAATAAACAGCGTAGTAAATAAGCAAAACTCTCATGAAAGCTAGGAATAAGATAAAGTTGCCTTTCCTTTTCTTTTTTTTAAGTTGCCTTTTCTAACCACTTCCTCTCACTCTTCAGTATTGTTCTGAGGGTTCTAGCTAATAAAACAAAGCTACAGGGGGGTAATATGTGTAAATCCTGGAGAGAAAATAGTTTTTATTATTTGCAGATGACACGATTTGTTGACCTAGGAAATCCAAAAGAATCAATTGGAAAAACTTACAAGAATAAAAGAGCTCAATCAGATGGCCTAATACAATAAAAGAGAATTAGAGGATGTTAATGGTAACCAGCTAGAAATGGTAATGGAAAAAGATTTTATTCACAGGGTCATTAAGTATTATGAATTTAACTATAATTTAAAAGTTCAAGAGGTATGTCCATAAAATATAAAACTCAAAAGATATAACCAAAGATGAGGACAACTCTCCCCAGATTTAAGACAATTTCAGTCAAAATCCCAATGAATGTGTAAATTCTGAAACTGCATCAACTGTAAGAACCTAAGAAAAGCAAAATCACTTCTGAGGAAGAATGGGAATTTGCCCTACGGAATTCCCTATGGCAGTAAGGATTAGCACAGGAATAGTCAGATCACCAGCACAGAACAGATATTTACAAACATACCCGTGATTACTTGGGCATTTAGCACAGGATGAAAAGGGCATCTGAGATGAAGGCAAGAGTGGATTATCCAATAAAAGTTGTTGAGAGAACCAGCTCTCCATTTGGAGAGAAAAGTAAAGTGAGGAATCCTACTTTATACCACAAAGAAAAATAAATTCCATACGAATTAAAGATTCAATTATAAACATAAAACCATGAGATTATTAAAACAGACTATAAGAAAATATTTTTAACATTTGCCTACGGGAAAAAAAATCTCTCCTAGAATGATCAAAGCAGGACACCATTCAGGAAGAGAGGAATGAGCTGGATTCTATAAAACGAAAAACTTAAACACAATCCCTCACAGGAAATGAAATGACAAAGGTAGAAAGGAGAAAACGTTTGCACTGTTAGTGGCTCTTGAAATTAAAGACTAATTTCTTGAAGAAAAAAACCCAAACAGGCAAAGGACCTAAATAGGCAATTCACAAGTGAAAGAAAAAAACAAGGGCCAATAAATATATAAAAAGCCACTAAATCTGAATCTTAACAACAAACGAGAAAATCCAAATTCTGATGTCTGTCTGTTGAGGAATGTGCTGGAAAGGCATTCTGGTAGAGCAGGTGGTAAAAGTCGAGCAGGAAGCAAGCCACACTCAGTTTTAGGAAGAATGCAGCTCTGAGTGTGTCCCCAATGGGCAAAGAATAACTTAGCTACACAAATCCCCGAGGAGCACAGCTAAGAATCTTACAGGAGCAATCTATTGAGATGGGGAAGAGTTCACACAGGTATGCTAACCTTTTTGGATAAAAAGGGGAAATTTAGAATTTATAAGACTATACACCCCTACCTGTGCATATATTCACAGAGAAACTCTGGAGACATTCAAAACTGGTAACAATGATGAACTGTGAATGGGGGAGGGAGAAGTGGCAGGGATTAAGCAGATGGGGGCAGAGTGAAATGCAGCCTTTGCCCCCTCTCTTTACAAATTGTGTAATTTTTTGAACCATACAAATGTATTATCAAAAATACTGAATTAAAATCCTTTGCTGTTCAATAAAAATAACCTTAAGTGGATTCGATTCAATTTTTTTTTTTCCATACAGACATTCTGAGATAGCACGGTGCTATGGTTTTGACTTTTCAGAAACTAACTACCTGCATCTCATTGAGAATCTAACCACATACCCACACTCACGGCCATGACATGGACAATTCCACTGTAAGACTTCCTAAAGGGCAGTTTGGTGACATGTATCAAAGAGTAAAATTTTTATACCCCTGCAATGCAATGGCATGTTCAAAATTCTCCCTGCAGAAATTATTGGATAAGTGTGTAAAGATGATTCTGCAGCACTATTTATTACAGGGAGAAACTGTTAACGATTACTATCCATTCGCATGGGATAACATAAACTGGTCACGGCCCCAGATGCTGCTAGTCTGCAGACCACACTCTGAGTTGCAAGACCCCAGAAGCTCCTTATCCCATGTTCCCAGCTGTGTGACTCTTTGGATCTCTGCTCCCCTCACCTTCTACCCGGCTCTCGGATGTGCCACCCCACCCTGGGCCAGCGGGCTCACCTCGTCAGCATCGGGGTGCGATGGTTGGGGTTGGAGCAGAAGATGTTGTTGGTCTTGCGCGTGCCATCTAGGAACTCCCGCACCGACTGGCTGCGGAGCTCCGCCAGGGGCCGGGCCTCGTGCTTGAGGAACCACTGGTGCGCCTCGAAGCACTTGGCACAGATGAGCTGCTCGCACTCGAAACACCAGAAGTCCGCAGATTCTTTGCAGCGGGCGCAAACGGCCTGCGCGTCCACGATCTGCCTGTACACCGACAGGCGCCGCTGTAGACTCTCGAAGAAGACGTTATCCAGGGCCAGTGAGTCAGCACCTAGGGGCCCGGGCGCCTGGCAGATCGGGCACCGCATGTCCGGCGCCTTCAGGCATCCCGAGCACAGCGTGTGCAGACAAGGCAGCAGCTTGGGGCACTTGGCTTCTGCCTGGCAGCCCTGGCAGCGCAGGAACTGGAACTCCTCCTCAAAGGCTTGCTGGGGGACCAGAGAGGTGGGGGTGAGGCCCGAAATCCAGGAGCTCCCACCCACCAGACCCGCTCCTGGGGCTGGAGGCGGGAGTGGGACTCCATATTCCATTCCACGCAGTCGCTGGATGATACAAAACCTGGCTTACCAGGACCACACTCCCCCACTTACTCAGGCCTTCCTGCTCTCACTCCACAATGTACTGAGCATCAACTTCCCATAAGACACAGTACTAGGCCCTGAGATCCACGGATGCATAGGCTAAATCCCTGCCTTCCTGGGACTCGGTTTAGAAGGGAGCTCCATTATGTATCTCCTGTAACAGCACATAAAGAGCTTAATGTGGTTTGGTGGCCCCTCAAAAAGTGAAACAGAGGACTACCACATAACCCGGCAATTTCACTCCTAGATATATTTCCCAAAATAACTGAAAACAAGTACCCAAACAGATACTGTACACCCATGTTCAAAGCACTGCTCTGCACAAAAGCCACAAGGTAGAAACAACCCAAGTGTCCATCAGTAGATGAACGGATAAACAAAAGTGGCTGTCTCAGTTGGTGGAGCATGTGACTCGATCTTGGGCTTGTGAGTTCAAGCCCCACGTTGGGCATAGGTTACTTAAGAAGAAAATCTTTACCAGTAAATACATACATACATACATAAAATGAAAATGAAGGCCATTCTCATACATGCTATGAGAACCTTGAAGACATTATGCTAGCAAAACAAGCCAAACACAAAAGGATAAGTATTGCATGGTCCACTTACGGGAAACATGTGGATTTCTAATCCAGACAGTAGTGTAGAGGTTACCAGCAACTGGGATAAAGGGGAAATAAGGAGCTACCTACCGCCTATGGAGTACAGTTTCTGTTGGGGATGATGAAAAACAATTCTGGAAATAGATGGTGGTGATGGTTACCCAACATTGTGAATGTATTTAATGCTGCTGAAATGTACGCTTAAAAATGGTGACGTTTTTGGGGCGCCTGGCTGGCGCAGTCGGGGGAGCATGCAACGCTTGATCTCTGGGCTGTAAGTTCGAGCCCCACACTGGGAGTAGAGATTACTTACAAAAAATAAAATCTTTAAAAACATAGTAAATTTTATGTTATGGATATTTTACAGCAAAAAAAATAAAAAGCGCTTAATACAGTACCTGGCACATGAAGAGTGTTAATAATTAAGCAATATTACTCCTAGTTGTAATAATGCAAATAATAAAAGTTCCTGAAAGATGGTGCTTTCATGAAGGGGAGCCAAAGGCCTGGGAGAACATAGAGCAAGTGATGTAAGCAGCTCCTTTGGGGGAGAAGGGCAGCTGGGGAGTTTGTCCGGGAGAAGACTGAGGCAAACTTCCAGGAGGAGGACCTAGTAAGCC
>NC_048226.1:30292239-30306361 GCF_002007445.2 Ailuropoda melanoleuca
GGGGGGATGGGGAAGGGGGGACTGGGCACGCAGGGTGTTCCAAGAGAAGGATCCTGGAGGTATCCCAGCAGAGAAACCACCACAGGAGCTCTGAGGCCTTAGCCGAGGCACTTCTCTCGTCTGGGCCAGTTTCCCACTTTCTGATCTGGGAACTTGGGTTTTGGCTTTCCACATCTGGGACATGCCCCTGGTTCCAGGCCTGCGCAACAGGCTACTCCCGCCATTCTCCCTACTCTGTGCAGGGGGCTTAGGGGGCGAGTCGCCAGGGTGGGCAGAAAAGTCCAGTCCCAAGTGTCTCGGACCCTCAGCGTCTTACCCCCCGTTCGTGGAAAATCCCAGCCCGGAGAGGCTCCCCTAACTCATCCTGTTGACCTTTTCTACTCTCACGTACCCGTACCCCAGCCAAGAGGGTGAGGACCCAAAGTCTGGTTTTCTCTCTGTGTCACTCTTTAAGGTCCTTGGTCAAGTTGCCCTCTCCCTTCCCACCTCTCCCCGCATCGTAGCACATCAACAAAGCTTAAACCCCATCTCCCCAAACCCAGTAGTACCTCCGTGGGGCTGTGGCTGGGGCTGGGCTGGTGGCCTTCGGGGACGGACTCCGGGGGAGGCATGGTGGGCGTGTGGGGAAGTGCGGGGTCTTGCTGGGGACCTGGAGATCGGGCGGGTGCAGGCTCTTGCTGCATGGATCACAGCACAGTTTCGATTCTCGGCTTTGAGCTACAGGGGCGGGAGGGGAAGCGGAACGAGAAGCAGGCGCCCGAAGCCAGTCTCCCCAGCAGGTCCGAAAGGGGCGGTGCTCACTCAGGGCCCGCCCCCCGAGAGGAAGTGAGACAGAGCGGAGGGGCGGTGCTAGGGGCGGAGAGGCCGGCGGTGGGCTTGGAAGACACGCCCAGAGCCGGAGGGAGGATTGGGAGGAGACAAGATGCTGGGGGTAAAAGGACGGTGGCGGAGCCGAGCGGGTGGGAGGCAGTGGGCACCCTCGCCTTTGAGCCTGGGCACAGAGATGAGCCACAGGTGGCCCTGCTTTGGAAGAACTCCAGGTCTAATGGAAGAGCAGTTACCCAAACAGAGGTTTTCACACAGTAGAGGGACTGGCGGGAGAGGAGATCCTCAGCTTGGACTTGAAGGAACTTGGGGTGGGGTGAGGAGGGGAGCGCTTGGAACAGCACGTGCGAAGACCTGGAGATTTGAAACAGGAGAGTCTGTTTAAAAACTAGGTTTCGTTATTTTCAGATTTAAGAGGGGAACCATTAGCAGGATCAGGGCTAAGGAGATGGACCAGTTCTATGGGTGACAGAGACTGAGTTTAGAACCCAGAAACATGACCCAGCATGTATGTTGGGACGGTCACTCTGACAACCTAGGACAGGTGGCCTGGTCTAGGACAATGACTGTGGGATGCAGAGGAAGGATCTGAGTCAGAGACACTCTGGGCGGACACTAGGTGGAGATGAGGGGAACAGGACGATGCCTTGGGTGACAGTTGGAGAGGCTGGTGAGTCTGAGGCAGAGGGGGCAGGGAGGGAAGGGGGAGAGCTGGTGAGCAGGTATGAAGACAGTGAGGAGAGAGCAAGTTAGCTCTTGGTCAAAGGAGAAGCATGCCAGCTCCCAGCTGGTGAGGGGAGAAAACACAACTCCAGGCAACTTCACTGAGCCAAAGGCCCTGGCTTCAAACATCAAACCATCCCAACCACTGCTAACTGCTGGGTACAATTCTGTGCTCAGTTCCAGCCTGGAGCAGACTAGGGATGGTAACGGGACCTTGCTCTTGTAAAGCTTATCATCTGGGCTGCGTGGGGAAAGGGAATGGCAGGGAGGGCCAATTTCCCAGGATTGTGTGAGGCCTCAGGGGCCTTGTCCTACCCTCCAGCCTGATCAGTACCCTCAGGGCTTTAGAATCAGGCCATCAGACTATGAAAAGCCAAAGACGGTGAGCAGCAGCTGCAGAAGGGACCTAGGAAGGGTCACATCTGGGGGTGTGATGTGTCTGAGGAGGCAAGGCTGGCATGTGGCTGAGACAAGGAAAGCTTTATTAATTTCTTTGCTCACTTTGAAAGACATCCTGCCCCAATTCCACGTTGAAAATCAATGCTTCTCAGAGTAAATTTACCATTTACCTTTAGATTTTCTCAAGCCATGGAGAGGCAAGTTACCTCTAGGTCAAGTTACCTCTGGATCAAGGTGTGGTGTTTCTGGACCTTTGTGATGCTCTGGAGGGCTGGCTCAGGGATGCTCTGTGCTATCCCCTCCTTCCTCACTCTGCTGTGCTCCTTGAGGTCTGCACATGAAATTTCTCTTTTTGTGCCAAAGTTCAGGCCCTCCCGCCCCACCTTGACCACGGTGAGGCTGGCTAGGGCTTCATTCAACAAATAAGTGTTGAGATCATTCTGTGCCAGGCTAGCGAGGCTGTGGGGACACAAGGAGGAAAAATTTGCTGACCATGCCCAGCCGAAACCCCAATTCTAGATAAGACATCCCACACACTCCCATCCCAGTATGTGAGTTTGCAGCGGGAGTGCTGAGAAGGCTGGTAGCATTTCCTTGATTCTGGAGGAAATTCGGCTTCTGAGAACCCACTCACAAAGCTGCCCTTGCTTTCCAGCTCCTTTTCCAAAGCCAGACGGGAGCAGGTAGGCACGAGTCCGGCGGGCTCGGTCCTCCCGGCTCAGGGGGCGCTGTGGGGTGGCGGGAGCCGGGCCCGGCTAGCCGCAGCCCCCTGAGCCCGTGGCCAGCGAGACCGGAAGCGGCGGCCGGCAGGGGCGGGCCGGGTAGCGGCCGGCGTCTCTGGCCCTGCGCCGCGGGGGGGCAAGGGGCGCGCTCCTGTCAAGAGCCATGCTCGGCAGGTCCGGGTACCGGGCGCTGCCCCTGGGGGACTTTGACCGTTTCCAGCAGTCGAGCTTCGGCTTCCTGGGCTCGCAGAAGGGCTGCTTGTCCCCGGAGCGGGGCGGCGTGGGGCCGGGGGCCGGTGAGTGGCCGCCCAGCACAGCGGACCCGGGGCGGGGACCGCCTGGTACCCTCAGGAGTCACCCGGTTTGGCGCCCTCGCACCCTAAGAGGAGGCACCGAGAGTGGCCACGATGTGGAGAAGGGCCTGGACCGGGCGTGGGGATGCTAGCGCTCATCCGCCCTCCCTAGGGCTCCTGGGCTGCGGGCTCGGAGCTCTCTCATCTTCTGACAGGCCTCATCCCCTCATTTCTCCTCTCGGCACTTATCCGCCCTTTAAGCCTGGGAAGGGATTTCAAATTCCCATTTTGATTTATTTCTTTATTTGAGAGAGCGGGAGGGAGGGAAGTAGGGTGGGTGGAGGGACAGAGGGAGAGGGAGAGAATCTCAAGCAGTGGGGCCAGATCTCAGGGACTGAGATCACGACCTGAGCAGAGACCTGCAGTTGGTAGGTTCAACGACTGGGCCACCCAAGAGCTGCCTCAAATTCCCATTTTGACCAGAAGGAACCCAGAATTTAGGCATGGGATGTAACCAGCGCACTAAGGTTTGGCCGCAGAGAAATGGCAGAATCTTCATCCCAGGGGGGCTACTTCTAGGTGCCTGAAGCTTAAGCATCTGCCCATTTCCTGGTGGATACGGGCAGGCCCTCAGTTGCCTGTTGTGTCGGCTTTGGTCATCTCTTGTTCCAGAGCCTTGAGGGATTCCCTTGGCCCTGGGGCCGGATCCCACATACCTCAGTCTGACAAGCAAACACTGGAGGATTTGATCTCTCCTGACCCTCCTGTAATGACAGCTAACCTCTCCAAGGCTTCCTTTCCTGCAGGGTCCATGGGGGTCAGAGCCAGACAGGAAAGTGCCCTGGGGCTTGGAAAGCCCAGATGGCATGGCATTCCTGGGAGGACTGAGAAAAAGCTCCTGTCTGCTTCCTGCCCAGGCTTGGGAGGGGAAAGAGAGCAGAGGATAGCTGTGCTAGATTCTGGGGCTTTCTCAGCTCCACTTTCATCCTGGGCTCTTGGTTCTCCAGGGGCCAGGACTTCTGTCTCAGAGGAGGCTCGTCTTCTTAGTTCCCACCTCCTACCCAAAGGACTTCAAATAAAGCATTTGATAGTCCTTAGGGCATAAAGGCCCGGGGTGGGGGGGGGGAGAAGGTGAGTTGTGAGCTAGGGAAGAACATCTTCACCTTCACGGGTTCCCACTGAGCCATTAATGCTTTATCCCTTTAGGCTAAGGCATTATCTCCAAAAGGATGCCCTGAAAGCACACTTCTGGGGCTGCTGGTGGAGGAGGAATGTGTTGTACCACCAGCATTCAGTTCAGCCCAGCACAGTGTTTACAGATGCCCGGGCGCTCCTGGCTCTGTGCCAGGTATGGGAGGCACTATATATCAGACAAGAGAATTGATCCAGATACCTGGTGAGGAGAGCATCGCATGGATTGGCTTCTCAAATCTAATGGCTGTTGCCTAGCAGAGACTCGGCCTTGTGGAGGTGGGACTTGAGGCAGATTAGTTTTGATGTGTGGGAGGAGGGAACATGCTTAACTAGCATCTGGCTAAAGACAGAAAGTAGGGAAGCAGGCAACTGAGACCCCTGAGAAGGGACGAGCCGTTGGAGGGGGAGGTGGGCAAAAGGTGCACTTGACCAACTTCACTCCTGCCAGAACCAGTTGGCGTTCCTTGACCGCCTCTGCTCTCTTGTCCCCAGATGCGCCTCAGAGCTGGCCTTCCTACCTCTGCCATGGCCTCATCAGTTTCCTGGGGTTCTTGCTGCTACTGATCACCTTCCCCATTTCTGGCTGGTTTGCCTTGAAGGTAAGGCTGGCTGGGTCAGACTTCAGGGGGATTGGGCCCCACTCTCCATGCTGTGTCCCCTTCCCCTAAAAATTACATTATCACATCCCAGTCTGGTGCAGGATTGTTCATTCATATCTTTCAGATGAGGAAACAGGCTCAGGCTTGTCCAAAGTCATACTGGGAGCCAGTGAGTGGTAAACAAGCCTTCCCAAACTCCCCAAGTCCTGGGGTCTGGACACTGGCTTTAAGGTGCACACACATATCTTTGCCACATCTTCCTTTCTTTGGGTTAGGCTAAAATTTGAACTGAAAAATACTCCACTTGGCCCAGCAGGTAATGAGTAATAGGAATTCAGGCCTGGTTTTTAGCAAGGGCTGGTATAGAGGGGAAAGCGTGAGCTGTACATAGGGATCATATCTGAGAGCTACAGTGAAGTTAGAAGCCCAGACAGCCGTGCCTTTTGTGTGGCCCTAGGCAACAGTCAACTTTTCTAGAAAGCCTTTGGGTTTGGTGTGGTCTGGAAGGAAGACTTTAGAAGGTGCTAAATCCTAGTCCTAAAACTGCCACTGAAACAAATACTGTGTGACCTTGGGCAAGTCACTTTGCCTGTCTGGGCCTTCATTTTTCAATTTGGACCTATTTACTCCTAAAGTTGACAAAGCCCTTTGCTGGGGATTAGAGTCATTCAGAACTGCATTCAAATCTTGCCAGTTTCACTTGGGGGCTGTGTGACTTTTGAGCAAATCATTTAACCTCTCAGAGCTTTGGTTTTCTCTTCTAAAAAGATTTAAGGATCGCTGACACTGACCAAGGCAAAGGAGAGAGAGGGGAGCGGAGTACCTGGGCAGATGCTGTTGTCAGCCTAGGCCCAGTACTTTCGCCCCTTTTCCTCACCCTCATGAACAGATTGTGCCCACTTATGAGCGGATGATCGTGTTTCGACTGGGCCGGATCCGCACCCCTCAGGGGCCTGGCATGGTTCTGCTCTTGCCCTTCATCGACTCCTTTCAGCGGGTGGATTTGAGGACACGAGCTTTCAATGTCCCTCCCTGTAAGGTGAGGATCTTCTTGGCTCCCCCCGGGCAGAGGGAGTGGGGGGGTGGTTTGTGCGGAGTGATGGTGGGATCCAGTACCTTAGTGTATGAGTAGCCATCAGTGCAGGGTGGTGGGAGAAACCAGAAAGTTGAGGATGGAGGTGGGGAGGACGTCCTTGCTCAGTGTACCTAATGACATGCACTTGGGGACATGAATTTCCCCTTGAGGAGCTAGGTACCAGGAGGGTGGGTTAAGCTGGGTGGTCTTGGTGGGCCTGACCTCCCTGCAGCACCAGCCCCTTGAGTGTCTCTTCTTTCATGACCTCCCCCAACAGCTGGCCTCTAAGGATGGGGCTGTGCTGTCTGTGGGGGCCGATGTCCAGTTCCGCATCTGGGATCCGGTACTGTCTGTGATGACTGTGAAGGACCTGAACATGGCCACACGCATGACGGCCCAGAATGCCATGACCAAGGCCCTGCTCAAGAGGCCTCTGCGGGAGATCCAGATGGAGAAGCTCAAGATCAGCGACCAGCTCCTGGTAGGCAGCTCCTCACATGGTGGAGGTCAGTGGTGGGCTCCTGGGCCTGGCTCTGCCTGCCAGGGCACTTGGAGCAAAGCACCAGATTGCTCTGGGCCTCCGTTTACTGTATGTTCCAACCTTGGAAGAGCCAGCGGTCTGGGTGGGACAGAGGAACAGAAGATGGGTGCAGACCATAGTGGTCTTGGGCAAGCCTGTCTTGGAGAGGCACAGGGGCCCTAAGAGAGGAGTGGCCTGACCGAGATTCTGGGGCCCTGCCTAACCGCTGTGGTTTTACTCTTCCTTCACTGCTCTGCAGGCATTGCCATGACAACACTGGGCCTCACAGGCGGGTGGGTGGGTGAAAGGAGCGGGGGCCCTCCTGACACAGTCACCTGGGGAATTCCGTGCTCCACAGTGCAGCGTGTGCATTTTGGGAGCTTTGAGTTCCTTGTTCAGAACAGAACAAAGAGACACGAGGGCATTTGGACCTTTTTCCTGCCTCTCCATGTGTGAGTAATTATCTACACCAGAATTCCCCTCGCATCCTTTCTGTGAGAGGACGGGGTGGAAATGTGGCATGGGTCACACATGGCAGCGTGTCCCCTGCTCCCTACGCTCACCTTGGGCTTATTGCCGTGTCCTGGTGGACTCTGGGTGAGGTGTCCCCTTAGTCCCCTTGGCTCTGTTTGCCCCTGGGGTTCTGGGGTTCCAGGACGGGAGGGGTGGGGTAACGCCAGTCCCGGAGGTCCTGGTCTCCTCCGGAAGTGAACCACCCCCGTGAGGGAAGCTCCTGAGGCGACGCTGCCACGTGGTGGCGTTAGCTGTCACGTGCGGGGCAGTTCAGAGTTTACAAGTCCTCTTGCTGCCCACGTGTACCCACTTTACTTTTTGCTGTGAGAGGGCCGATGTTATGGTTTAATTTTGGAGGGAGGAAACTAAGGGCTCAGAAGTTATTTGTCACCCCCCAAGAACCGTGGTCAAGGGCAGAGCTGGCCCAGAGCCAGATCACCTGCCCTCCCGCCCCCCTATCCCTCAATTCAGCGCTCCGTCTTCTACAATTGATAACAAATTGATAACTTTTATTTATGAAACCACAATCCATGTTAGTGTACTTTTCAAAGGAGAAAGCTGATCTCGGCCTTATTGCTGTCAGGGGCGAGTCGGGGAAGAAGCCAGAACACCAGGCGTGTTGTGCAACAAAGCTGAGAGAGGCAGTTTGGGGAAGTCGGTCCCACACCAGGATGTTAGTCATTTAGGGCCCATTGCCTAGATGGAGTTGGCGCCTGGTAGAGTGGGGTCAGTGCCTGTGGTTACAACGAAGTCCCAGGAACGCCAGCTTGCCTCCCGGAAGCCCCAGGTCAGGAGTGCATTTCTCATTCTCATGCCCCTTTCTGCCTCCTCCTCCCTGGAGGGACGCACACTCCCCGCTCTCCCTTGCTGGACCCTCCTTAGCTGCTCACTCTTCCCCCAGGCTGCTTGCTTCTGTCCACTGCCCACCCCACTGCAGCCTGGCCTCTCCGTCCTCGGGGTGGGGGGGAGCAAACACTGGGACAGGAACCCTTTCAGCTCCTCTGGCGTCACCCCTTCAACCTCCATGTGCGCTCTTCCCCCGGCCTTACTGCAAGCGGTGCTTCCTCAGAGGCCCCTCCCTGCGTGGGCAGTGCTCGGTGCTCGGGCTCAGCTCCTGCTCCGGTAGTCCTCCCTCCTCTCCTTTGTGCGTGGGCGCAGGCTCTGACTGCACCCCAGCCACTAACAGCTCGCCCCCGCCTCTCCCCACTTCTCCCTGGCCCTGCCCACCCCTGTCCTCCATCTAGGTTTCTCCAGACTCCTAAGATGACAACTTGACCTCCCTCCTGCTAGCTCCCAGCACTTCTCAGTCCTACACTTGCTTCACCTGGTGGGAGCCTGACTGTGTGCGCCCTCTCCTCCCTCTCTCTCTCTCTCTCTCTCTCTCTCTCTCTCTCTCTCTCTCTCGGATCCTCTGCTTCCCTTGGCTTCCATTATTCTCCTGCTTTTCCTTCTTCCAGCTCACTCCTGGTTATGCCTTGCTCTCCTGCCCTTCGGTTTCCAAGTTTCCACCCTCCGTCACTGCACAGCCAGGCAACCACCACACTTACTGCTTGTTTCCCTGGTGTCTTGCTGTAGCTTAATATAGTTGACAGAGTTGTGCTCTGTCCTCTGCATATCTTGACTTCACAGCCACGTCTCCGTTTGACACCCAGATCTGCCTCATTTCTGCCTGCATTTGAAACAGTGGCCCACGTGGTCCCGTGTCTCCCCCCTCAGCCCCCTTCAATCCACTGTTCACAGAGCGGCCAGGAGGATCTTCCCAATGAGCGAGTCTGCTGTCACCTCCCTGCTAAATTCCTCTCTGAGGCTCCTTGTGTGTCAGAATAAATCCAAGTGAGCCGGAGCCACCCACCTCTGAGCCCTCAGCTGTCCCCAGTCTCCCAGCCCACGCTTGAGGGTCTAGCTAAATGGAACAGTGGTTACTCACACTTCCCCAGACAGTCTAGGTTCTCCTGTCCAGCCTTTTGTACATGCTGTTCCTGTTGCCTGAAAGAGTCCTTCTTGTGGGGTTCCCGGACCCAGTTCCAAGGTGGGGAAGGGGGTTTCCACACACACAACACCAAGCAATTTTCAGACACCAGTAGGTGTCCCGAGAATTCAACTCATTTCTGACACTGTCTACCCAGAGACAGCATCAGATCCCGTGGGTTAAGGGCTCAGTCCCACAAGGCTGCCTCCCACCCCTCACTAAAGATGCCAGTCCCAAGCCCCAGGCTGTTACCCATGCTTCTGACCAACCAGCTCAAGTTTGGGGGTTCCAGCAACCTCCCTGGGTCCTTTTGCTAGAGTGGCTCACAGAACTCTGGGAAACACTTATGCTTACCAGTTTATTAAAGGATATGATAAAAGATATGAGTCAACAGCCAGACAAAGAGATACACCAGAGCTTCATGCCCTCCCCAGGCACCCTGCTCCTTGGCATTCACCAGCCTGGAAGCTCCGGAACCCAGTCCTCCTGGGAATTTTATGGAGACTTCTTTGTCTACTGAGGACCAAGTCATTGGTCATCACTCAGGGTGGGACTCAAAGTTCCAACTTTCTAATCACATAGTTGGTCCTTCTGGCGCCCAGTCCCCACCCTTCAGTGGAGTCCAGAAATCACCTTTCTTACCATCACAAAAGACCCCTTTATCAGTCTTCTCACAGGCAATTCCAAGGGTTGTAGGAGCTGTGAGTCAGGAGCAAAGACAAACACATAGAAGTATATTTTATCAGTTGAATGATCAAATGCATATTTCTTATCAATCGCAGCCTCGCAGTCTGCTCTCCTCTGTGGCTGGGGTGACCCCCGCTCCTCCTGCATCACCGCCCCCTCCCTGGACCTCCAGGGGGTCAGGCCCAATCCTAGTTGCTCACACCCGCTGCCAGCGGCTGGGTTGTAATTGCCCTCTGCCTGCATTCCCCGGGAGGGAGCCTGGCCCTGGAGGGAGGCCGTGGCACCTCCAGCCCAAAGAAGGTGCTCCCAAAATGGCTTGTCGATTTAATTCCATTTCTCCGCACGCTGTTTTCCAGCTGGAAATCAATGATGTGACCAGGGCCTGGGGGCTGGAGGTGGACCGAGTGGAACTAGCAGTGGAGGCGGTGCTCCAGCCACCCCAGGACAGCCCAGCGGGGCCCAGCTTGGACAGCACCCTCCAGCAGCTGGCCCTCCACTTCCTGGGAGGAGGCCTGTCCTCTGTGGCGGGAGGTGCCTCACCCCCAGGGCCAGGTGAGGAGCCCCTGGGAAGAAGGGGAGGTGCTCCCGGGGCGCTCGGCTCCTGCGCGGGCTCAGCTTTGCTCCCCGTTCCCTTAACTGAGCTGAGCACCTCGTGCAGTGCACCCCTGCCCAGCTGCTCCGGCCGGCCCACTGCTGGAGCCGACGGGAGCTGAGACAGTGAGTAGAGCCCTGCTGTCTGAGTGGGTAGAGGCCTTCCGGGAGCCTCCATGGGGGACAGCACCCAGGGGGTGAAAGCTGAAGGGCTGCTGCTTAGCCGAGGAGGGAGTTGAGCTCAGGCCTGAAGGGCGAATAAGAGGCCGCTGCCATGAGAGGTGCAGAGGTCACAGCGAGCCTGACCTTGGCCGCACACTAACTTTTTCTCTTTGCTTCCTTCCCCAACCCTGTTGGCCACCCCCAGCAGACACCTTGGAGATGGTGAGCGAAGTTGAGCAGCCTGTCCCTCACGTTGGTGCTGGGCTCAGCCCAAAGCAGCCCGTGGCCGAGGGGCTGCTGAATGCCCTGCAGCCCTCCCTGTCGGAGGCCCTGGTCAGCCAAGTCGGGGCCTGCTACCAGTTCAATGTCATCCTGCCCAGTGGGACCCAGAGTATCTACTTCCTAGACCTCACTACAGGTGCCGCTGCCCTTCCCGCCCTCGCCTTCCCAGCCAGGTTGCTTGTAGCCACCCACTCCCCGTGGTCCTTTTTTAAATTTAAATTTAAAATCCCTCTGCTCCTGCCAACAGTTTAGAGTGAACCCATAGCAGCCAGGGGCTCAGACAGCATGGGCAGTCAATGAGAATCCGGGCCTTTGTCTCCCTGCCCTGTCCCCGTGAGCAGGACGACTGCGAGAGCTGAGCTCCCTGCGAATAGCCGGAGCCCCGCACACAGTGCAGGCTTCCTGTGCGCCAGGCTCTGTGCTGAGCACGTGCAGTGCGTGATCTCACCTGCTTCTCACTGAGGGCCTCTGATTCCGGGATGATTGTCCTCCCCATTTCACCAGTTTGGAAACTGAGGCCCTGAGTGGTCACACAGCCAATAAGACTTGAACTCAGGGAATGAGAACCTGAACACTTAACTATAACTTTCCACTCCTCCCAGTGGGATATGCTAACCAGGTCTTCCCCCTGCTGCATAGCTGTCCCCCTACTAATGCTCAATTTTTCTTTCCCTCCACAGGGCACGGGAGGGTAGGACACGGGGTGCCTGACGGTACCCCTGATGTGGTGGTGGAGATGGCGGAGGCAGACCTGCGGGCCCTTCTGTGCAGGGAGTTGCGGCCCTTGGGGGCCTACATGAGTGGGCGGCTAAAGGTGAAGGGGGACTTGGCCGTGGCCATGAAGCTGGAGGCTGTCCTCAGGGCCCTGAAGTAGCAGCTTTGGCTGACTGTCTATAGCCCAGCCCCGAGTCTGGCGTCAAGCCAGGGGTCATCGTGGAGGAGGCGGCACTGGTGCCACACCTTGGATTGTTGAGGCCCTAAGAAGTTTCAGGCTCAGCCAGGAGCCAGTGAATGGAGGCTGGCAGACACCAGAGGCTGGGAGAGACTGGTGCCTTGCCCTTCTCACTTCGAGGGCTTCTCTGGACAAGCCTTTGCCCATCCCGGTCCTCGGCTGCATGCTCAGCCCCGAGCTGGGTACACAGCGTGATGACAAGAGAGCCAGGCCTGCTCCGCTCTGCTGGCTACCTGACTGGAGAGGCAGGGCCTACAGAGACAGCCTGACCGCAACGGGTTTGGTCCCAGTGTGAGGGAGCCAAGCATGTTTCTCAGGTCCCAGCTCCAGAGTGGGGATCAGAGTGGTCGAGTGGGGGAGAAGGAAGGCAGCCACCAAGAAGAGTCACTGCAGGGCAGGGATTTGGGGATCGAGCTGGGCCTGCCTCCCTGGTTGTCATTTAGGCCCAGGCCAGTGGGCAGTGGGGATGGAAAAGCGTGGGGCCTTCTCTGCCTCTGGCCCTGCTCCTGAAGATGTCTTGGCTCATCTCTCAGCTCCGTCTTGCATGCCTGACGGGCTGGGGCCCAGGGCAGCATGTAGGAGAGCCCTGCTGTTCCTGTGCTTTTTACCAGAGGTTTGCAAACCACTAATAAATGTGCTGTTTACAATGTATTGAAGAGAAGTGGGGGCATGGGGGTGGGTTGGGGGGCCCCCTGAGGCCATGCCCCTATTGCCACCCAGGCAAGGACCAGGGCTGGGAGGCTGATGCACCCTTAATATATGTGTGTGAATCACCCACAGTTCCCCTTCCTGCCAAGGGTTTCAGAGACCCTGGGGCAGGTGCAGGCTCTTCTGTTTCTCTTTGGGGTAGAGGTTCACCAGGAAAGAGAGGGTATGGGTGTGTCAGGGCTGGTCCTGCAGACACCCTCCCAAGGGGCAGGGTGGGGAGTCTGATCACATTCAGGAGATGAGTCAGGGCTGCTGTTAGCTCCCCATCGAGTCAGGGCTGCTGTTAGCTCCCCATCGAGTCAGGCCTGCTGTTAGCTCCCCGTCCTCTTTCCCCCAGGGCCCCTGTTTCTCCAGCAGAGGAAGGGAAGGAACAGAAGGAACTGGGCCTGGAGGCCTGGCTGGGGCTTTAGCCCTGGGAGCCCGGCGCAGCTTTCTGCTCCAGTGCTCCAGCCCAAACCCCAGGGACCCTGGGAAGGGGACTTTTACTTCTTCAGCCCTAAGAAATGAATCTCACTTCCTGGAAAGGCTTGTGAAAAAAGAAACCCACAGAAATCGGGACCTCCCCTTTGCGAAACAGCCCTGGGCTTGTCCTTTGGCACCAGGCTGTTCCCCTTGGGGCCTCTCCAGCTCCCCTGGCACCAGGCCCCGGCTGCTTTTCCCCTTTGTTCCTGTGAGTGCCTGCCTTTCTGCTCCTCTGGTAAGTCTTTGTAGCATGGACTGCGTGGCCTTGGGGTTCAAGTTTCAGCTCCAGGGCCCCCATCTTGGAGGGCCAGAGCCCTGGCCAGCTGCCCCCGCTCTGCCCTCAGCTGGAGGCCGCCTTCCCTGCAGTCCCTCCCATCCCCGCCAGCCACTCTCTTGCCACCCTCCAGGCCTAGTGGGGCACGGGCCTCTGCTCTCCACTGGGCCCCCCTCCACACTGGGGCTGTTCCCCACTGTCTGCGTCATTGTTCCTTGCATTGGTGCCTGCCCTCCCTGCAGGACTGTGAGCTTCATGCGTGAGCTGTTCATCCATTCCTCCGGGGCAGCACACAGTGTACCGGGAGTTTATGGGAAAGCCCCACGTCTTCATCATGAAAACGGAGGAGAAATCGAAACTCAGATTATCTTTGTGGGTGTGGGAGGATCAACATGACATTTACAGGAAACGGAATCTTCTGGATGTCTGTATAGCTGGGGAGTTAAGGCCTGCCACTAATTGCCCCTGTTGAGGGACACTCATTCCTTGACGAGGCCAGCACTCCAGAACGGGAGTTCTTTCCCACAGGTTTAAGGGCCCCTGGGCTTCTGAGGACTGAGAAGACCTTGCAGTCTGCTGGGGAAGGCAAAGGGCGCTTAACAGGGCTAGAGTGTGAGGAGGGAGGGAGAAAGTGTCAATCAGAGGAGGCTTCCCGGAGGAGGTGATACCCTTGCAGCCACAGGGCAGGTGATGAGAGAAGAAAAGAAATGGGGCAAAGCATGCCACAGAGGGGCTAGCCCCTGCGAGGACACAGCCAGAAGAGGCAGCTGAGCGCCTCTGATTTTGGGAACTGGAACCTCAAGTGTGTGGGGGGGTGCATGGATTTGGGGGAGAGGGGTTAGAAAACAGTAATGCCGTACCATATATGTGCCTGCACTGAACTAGACTTGCTGTATGTCATTTTTTTCCTCAAGATAACCTTGTGAAAAATGATAAGTAAAATGCTCACGTTGATGTATGTGTAATGTATTATTTTGATGTTATTTAAAAAATAAGTAAATTTTGAATAGCTGGTACAGTCACGTCATTCGCAATTTTTTGGATTAAAAATGCATATTATTAAAATTGTCCCTCACACTCCTGATTCCATCCACGTATTTCCCACACCTTCCTCCAAACGGATCTGCTGATACTAGTTTGTTGGTTATTCTTCCAGAAGTTTTTTTTTTTTT
>NC_048226.1:30306461-30420927 GCF_002007445.2 Ailuropoda melanoleuca
CTACACTTGTATAGAGAAGTGAGGTGAATGTTTTCCAGGGTATCACTTAAGGAAAAATTTCCTCAATTTATAGTCTGATCAGTTTCAGGTATAAAGGAAAGACTTCTATTTCCAAAGAATCCTTTAGGAGTGACACTTTCAGAGAAATAAATTATATACATATATTTGTATTTAGATTCCCTAAATGAATAAACCTGTTGCCTTGGGGCAGGATTCATCCCTAACCTAATGTTCTACTTGGCATATATCTATGATCAAAGAAATCTATTCACCTGAAATCATTAACGCAATGGTATGTATAACCCTTGATAGAATGTCTCACTGAAAATCATGAGAGAAAAGGAAATGACCCTCAAGTGTGCCTTACTCTTAGGAAATATAGATCATTAAACAGAGCATTAAGTATGGGCAAGAGCATGTGTTGTTCATTTAGAACCTCATAGACAGGTCAGGCGCACGTGGGATTCCTGCAAGGAACTGACTTTCTGAAGCCTCAAATACCATTGTTCTAGGAGGGAAATAAGGAACCCCAACATCCTGTCCCAGGATTGTCATTGAGAATTGTCTCCATTATAATCTTACTGAGCATGATTTTTAGGTCATTAGCTCTCTTCACGACAATATAAGTTTTCATCATTTACCCAGTCAAGCTACTCCCCACACATCCACACATTGGGACCTGCATATGTTTTTTACCAGGGAAGGATTAGGAAAGATCTGATGACAGGACAGACATGATTTTCCGTGTATTCTATCCTGGACACCTCGCTAATGTAGATTGTATAAATTATGCCGAGACAGTGAGTGAACTTGTCTCAAATCCTCATTTTATTTACTATGTTTTTGACCACTCCCAGTACATCTTCTCTTAGTTTGTGTCTGCCAGAAAGCATGCACAAAACTAGGATTATCTGCAAGAAATTTATTGAAAGATGGAGCAGGAAAAAATTAGATTGCTTTCACCCCCCACTTCAAGTATGACCCATCTGGAAGGAGAGCAGGAAAGTAGGGGATTGGCTAGGAAGCATCTTGACTATAGTGTAGTTTCCAGAAATTTTTGGCCAAGCTGATAGAGAGCTCATGAGCCCCCAAACTGCCTTGGAGGAGACAGATTTCAACTGGGCAGCAGCAAGGCCATCAGGCGAATTTACAGCTTTCTGCAGGATATGTGAGCAATATTTTCATGGCTGCCACATCAACTATTAAAATAAAAATTGATGAGAACCATTATTCTGTAGTGGAACAAAACTGGATTTGAATCCTTGCTTTTTAACCTTGGACTAGTTCTTGAACTTCCCTAAGTTTCAATTATTTTTCATTTGTAAATATGGAGATCATAATAACTATGTCACAGTGTTGGGAGTGAGTATAAAATGTGATGGTTCTGTAAAACCCTTAGCATGGCACCTGGTTTGTAAATGTAAGCTCCTTTGAGTATAAGGATATGAGAGACTTCTGCATTGCCTGACCAGATGGCTATTTTCTACTTCTGCTATAGACTGCAAAATTCAGTTATTAAACAAAAAGAAAGCCTTTTCTTATTGTATGTATGAAGAATAAATATAGATTCACTTAATATTGGTTAAAATAGCAGGTAAAGTATTACTGATGCCATAGGAATGAAGACAACTTTTTCTGGTTAAATATCAGTTTGGTATCTGTAACTTAATAGTAAAAATAAATTTAACCATAATAACTCTTATGACAAATAAGAAATGGGGTATACTATATTATCTGGAGTTTCTTACTAACTACCTCTTTCAAAAATTACAACCCACCTCTCCTAACTCTCAAAATAATGTTCAGTTGAAACAATGACTTTGTCATGGATGAGTAATTAATTATGGCTTAATGGTTAATTTCAGATATTATAGAGTTTCATACTTCATACTGTGAATTTAATATGAGATTGTAGATTTACTTGTTTTTATCTTTGGCCTAGATTTTTGGATTACCGTGAATGAGAGTTCTAATATTTACTTGAAAATGTTTCACTTAAGTTAGGTTAACCATTTAAAGAATATTCAGATTTGAAAATTTTATATTATCAGCAATTACTCTATGGAAATAAATCCCTGCGTACTGAGAAAAATTAAAAAGCTAAGAAGGTAAGCATGATGTATAAAATATTACTTTAATAATAATTGTATAATGGAAAATATTATGAGAATTCATTCAAAGCAATGACTGATTGTGTCCATTGGTGTCTAGTGACTAGGAATTATTAGATCAAAATCTGAGGTTTATGATAGGCTTCTTTTGAATTATGTTGTATGGAAAAAAGTTGAATAGAATTCACACAGCTTATATTTTTCTAAGTGAAGGGTCATCCAGACTGATAAAAAACAAACAAACAAAAAACCAATTAGTTGTTTTTATTGGTTTAAAGAAAGAGGAGAATAACTCTGGTGTAAAAAGTGAAATTATTTATACTATACTATTCTATTTATTATCTCCCTCTTTGAGGCTCACTTGGAGAAGCCAAAGTCTTGAAGAGAGGAACGAGCCCATCACTAAAAATTTTCCTCTCCCCATTCCAGATTTCATTTCTAGGCACTCCATGACTAGCAAACTACACTGGATTCATAGAGCAGATTGGGTGGATGAAGAAAAGTTGAATTAGATGCCAAATCCGTCATTGTCCCTCTGGTCTTTGGCGCTCCCCCAATGGTGTAGTGGTTGGCAATAAAGGATTGGACTTCCTGCTTCTCCCTTCCATCTGGTTTCTTTCATGTCACCCACACATTCACCCGTGTGTCTGTGGCAGAATCAACCCAGGATAAAGAGATTGATTCTCTATGTCATTTTACAGTTACTGCATAGGTATTATGATCAGGTGTTTCACAATATTTGTGGAACCTTTGAATCAGATTCAATGAATCCTGTAATTATTAGTAAATATCCCACATCACCTCTGCATCTTAAGGTCCATCTATTTTACTACTTTTGTTATCTGCTTATGTCCCAAATAAGAGGATCCTGTATCACATTTCTCACCACATCTAACCTTCTGCTCCTTCAGTGCCTCCTCATGGAGCAAATTGTAGTACTGATGATAGCCACAGGTGCTGAGATACTGATCTCTTTGGTTTCAAGAAGCTTGGGGCAGTCTTTAGGCTGGTGCTACCTGGGTATGAGCCAGCGTTGTGCATTTGCTCCAATATGCTGCACAAATTCTGATGTGCTCTATGTGGAAAAGGTGTGGGACAGCATGGTGCTAGACTTGTCTAGACACTTCTTCCCTGCCTCCCCTAGAACTTGGCCCCATCACTTTCTTACTCTCCCTGTCTCTGATTTTCAGTGTCTGCACCATGTCCTCTGTCTCCAGGCACAGCACAACTAGGACTTCCCAGTCTAAATCCCAATATGAAAATGGACACCTCTTTTTAATAGCATAAATTACTAATAACATCAAAGAAAAAGAAAACCTCCGTATTCAATTAAAATAGGAAACCTCTGTAAACTCAAACCACAATAACTAAGGAAGGATGGTCATAAGCAGAAAGGGAGGCCAGCAGAAGTTGAGAGGGAAGAGGCCTGAGGCTGGAGAGCTCAGACAAAATTCCCTGAGCATAATTCTCCACTTGGTTTTCCAAAGCATGTGTCGTACTCTACAAGAAAATAACTAAAAAAAAAATACATTTGTTTTTCAAAGCAATGGGACCTTGGTGCACAAACTGGCTGTGGGGTCTTCCTGAGACTCATTTTGACAGGGAAGATTGAAGACGAAATGAGGCAGATGCCATATTTGTAGGAAATGGTAGGAGGAGTGTCTCTATATAGGGAGCAGCTGTGGCATTACTGGCCATTGTAACCCAGACACCTCATCCACTCACACAAGTTTGTATCATAAGAAACTTTGCTGTGCTCCAGGGAGATTTCCTAGGAGCCTTCAACTTGAAGCCTTTGAAAGCCCTGGGCCCTTCCTTATTGTAACTGCCCACTATAACTGGCCCAGGAAAAACTTTCTTCTTCAAGACTCTACTTGGAACAGAAAGCACCAACAGATTTTTTTTTAAAGGAAGAGAGAAAAGGAATAGAAAAAACAAACCAAAGATAAAGAACACTTAGAAAAATGTTGGAAAAGAATAGTGAAAATTTTGCCTAAGTGGGTTTTTATGATTTCGAAAACTTGATGAAGTAAATTGGTGATAAAATGGATCCAAAGAAAAGATTCATTACAGTTACATGGGTTGGAGAAGAGATCAGTAACTTTGACCCCGAGCTACACTGCTACCTATGATTAAGAAACCACCCTGGGGAAAAAGCCACCCTGAGCAGAGCTATTGTTCCTGGGTCCAGACCCAGGCCTATGCTTGGTCCCCGCCAGGAGAATAAATACCCCATGTCCTTCATCATGACACCCATGTTGCTGGTCACCCATGGTGCTGCTGCAGAAATCCATACATTACTCCACTTGCCAACAGAAATAGCATAAGTGACATGGATGTCACCTCTGCCTCCCAGTGCTCATGAGAGTGCACCTGCTTTATCAAATCTAAATCACATCTGGAACTGTAGCTACAAGTGTCTGAAAAATGGAGACTTCAGCTTTTCAGTCACTGCAACACAGGGAAACAGAAGGAGAGCAGGTAGGACCAACCTGCCACATCCATTAGAAAATACTTAAAGGGAATACAAATGCAAATCATATAATCAATGAAATTTAGGTTGTGTAAGAGAGAAAAGGGAGCCAATATCATGTAAATGTAATGATTTCATCTCTGCTCATATTGGGTAATAGATATATAATTTCTTCAAATCATGAACCACATAGAAAATACTTTTATAAAAAAAGAGAAAATATTTCTATACTAAATACAGCATACAGGCGAGCCCCCACTTCCATGCTATTACTAATGGCACACCTATAAGCCACCATAGAGCATGCTGTGCAATACACCCATTGAGAAGCCCTGGTCTAAAGAATAAGAGAATTAAGTGTGAAATGTACTTTGTGAATTTTTATCACAATTAAACTAAATTATAAATTAAAATACCTTAGTTATTTATTTTACACATATACCTTCTTATGTGTAAAATGACATATTTATACAGATATTCATTGAAGCATTATTTGCAATGGCAAAGCTTGGAACCAATATTTATCTATATAGGGGGAAATAAAATAAATTATAAAATATCCATAATATACATATATCCATAATATAGATAATATATCCATATAATATATCCAAAATACAGATAATAATATGCAGTAGTTAAAAGTATGAAACTTTTCTATGTATCAATGCAGAATGGTTTCTGAGATGCACACAGAGTAAAAGCAGTAATATGAAATTAATCTATATTTTAAAAAAAGATACATCAGTGTGCGTGTGTGTGTGTGTGTTTGGAGTCTGTTCTAGTGATCCTTCATCTGCCTCTGCAGGTGTGCTCTCCACCCTTCTCTACCCTGCTGTCTGTTCTGGGAGATTGACCTGTACAGGCTACATCAGCACGTTCACCTGCAATCTGGGTTCCTGTTGGTCTCTACAGATAGGAAACACAGAGAAGAGACTGGAGGGAAGAAGGACAGGGAATCTAAGGTCTGTATCACCCCCTCCTATCTTCCTCCCTGTGGATGCCAATGGATTAGTTGTGGGGATTCACGACTGTTTATTTAGTTTTAAGACCTAAGTCAGTTTTTAGATTGGAGGCCCAACTGAGTTAGGACTCTCTACATGGTAATTCTTCTCCCAAACCTTCTCTAGAGGGACCTTAGCCATTTATCAGGGTGATTGCCCTAGGAAAAAGGAAATAAATAGATTTTCTAAGGATTATTATTACTGGGTATAAATTGTTGCTACTATCCAGAGACTGGAATTACCCCTTCAATAATACACTGATCAAAGTGGGATCTTCTGGAAGTCACATGATGGATAGAGTGCTGGCTTGAGCTTGTCCCAGAGAGAGTCCAGTAGGAGTGGAAACCCATCCTGTGGTTACTTCCCCAAATCCCCAAATGTATAATGGGAATAGATATGCTTAGTTACAAGATAGTATACCAAAGGTAATACAGCACTCCTAAGGAAACGACAGAGTTTTTCCTGCCATCAACAAATTGAGAGGTGCAGGAGTAGTTATTCCTACCATATCACCATTTAATTTGCCTTTTCAGACAATACAAAACCAGATGGATCATGGAGAAAGAGTCTATATTGCTGCAAACCTTACCAGGTGATGATGCAATCACATCTGTGATTCCAGATGTTATTTCTTTATTGCAGAAATAAACATAGCCCCTGATACCTATTTACTATCACTGTATTTTCCCCACTGATATCAGGATAGATTATCAGAAACAGTTTGTCTTCATATGGCAAAGATAAAAGGAAAACCTTCATCAACAGCTCTGCTCTTTGTCATCGGATTGCATAAGGCTGTGCTGACCAGTTGACCACTAGTAATGTAGCTGGTGCAATTATAGATGTGCTGTAAGAATAACATATACCAGATTTTCAGGACTGAGTATGAAAAAAAANCACTGATATCAGGATAGATTATCAGAAACAGTTTGTCTTCATATGGCAAAGATAAAAGGAAAACCTTCATCAACAGCTCTGCTCTTTGTCATCGGATTGCATAAGGCTGTGCAGACCAGTTGACCACTAGTAATGTAGCTGGTGCAATTATAGATGTGCTGTAAGAATAACATATACCAGATTTTCAGGACTGAGTATGAAAAAATTTTTANATCCCGTAACGCTGGGATCACGCCCTGAGCCGAAGGCAGGCGCTTAACCACTGTGCCACCCAGGCGCCCCAATGAAAAAATTTTTTAATGTTATTGATATTTTTATATTGGTCACATATTGAAATACTATTTTGTTGGTATTAGGCTAAGTAAAATATATTATTAAACTAATTTTATTTTTACTCTTTAATTGGGGTACCAGAAAATATTAAGGGGTAAATATGGCTTGTATTTCCTGTTTATATTATATTTCTTTTTTTCCCCCTCTGGGGGAGAGAGAGTGAACATGAGTGGGGGTGGGCAGAGGGATAAGGAGAGAGAGAATCTTATGCAAGTTCCACCCCCAGCACAGAGTCTGATGCTGGGCTCAATCTCAAGACTCAGATCATGACCTGAGCCAAAATCAAGAGTCACACACTTAACCAACAAAGCTACCTGGGGTGGGGGGCTCTGTTCATATTATATTTCTATTGGACAATGTCTGTCTAGAGGAAAGTAGATTGTATTGGTAACCAACAGCACATCATAAATGTCCATTAAATTGATGAAATTAAAATGACCTAGTAAGAAGGAAGTAGGGCATCTCTGATGCCTTTGTAAGTTTTACATATCTTGAGGAGTAAATGATTTAGGGACCGGCCACACCAGTGAAGATTCTGAGGTTCAGGAGTCTTTGTGATATCTCTCCTAAAGTGAGAAATACACTGGTGCATCTTGCATTGAACACTGTATATAAAGAAATACAATATTTGGAGGCCCCTTTTGGATTTTAGAGGCAACACGTCCCATATTTGGGCATGCTATTTTGACCTACTTATCTGGTAACCAATAAGACTGATAATCTTGAGTAAGACCAAGGGTAAAGCCAACCAAGCAAGCAACAAAGAAATTTTTAAAGGCTCAGCAGTAGGTCCCGCTGCCCTGCCTAATGGGACTTATGTCACAATAGACCCCATGATCTTAGAGGGTCTGTTGCAAGCCCCAGAAAGGGAATCAGTGTGAGTCTCCTGGGCTCTGGAGAGAGTAGAAGTATTTCTACAACTGAGAATTATTCTTCTGAAAAGGCTGTCATAGATTGTTGCTGTACCTAATAGAAAATGCACACTCAGCCACAGTATATCAAAGAACTGGCTGGCATGAAGTGGGTGTTATAGAATCTAACTGTTCATAAATATTGACATACTCCAAACATTCCATTATAAAACAACATAAGTAAAGAGTGCTGGCCAGTAACTCAGGTTCCCAGGTTACTTATTCCTAATCATTTTCCATTTTCCCTATCAGCCCAATTCCATGGCCTCATGGACATCATCCGATGTCCCAGTGACCAATTAACTGTGAAGAAAAAGCACAGGCCTAGTCTTCTTCTGGGTCTGTGGCACTTCTGCTCTGCTCTGGGGTGGCCCTGAAGGCAGCCATGGAAGGAAATCTCAGTGGCTACAACCTTAAATTGAAAACATTGTGTGAAATGAGAGATGACTTCAAGTACAAATCTATACTAATTCATGAGCACTGGTTTATGGGCTGGCAGGTTGGATGTGGACTGAAAATAAAACAAGACGGGATAGTTGTTGAAAAGGTGGTCTGAAGAAGGGGTATACAGATGGAACATTGGGAATTTCCTGGGACATGGAAATATTCAGAAGGCAGGTTAGTGTGCCCATGACCTTTTTCAACAAATCTAGTCAGTAGGACTATGTGCAAAGGAAGCATGGTGGTGGGGATGGAGGACAGGGATAGGCTCAACAAAATGGACTTTGCCTCACCAAAATTTATCTGGCTGTTCTGACTGCTGAACACAATTTGTAAACAGGCAAGGCCAACACTGAGATGTGGTGTATGATCAGCCTCTGCAGAGTCCCCTTCTGGCAGGTTGACCGCATCTGACCTGTTCCATCAACCAACTGATGACCTTCAGAAGCTTCAGGGGTGGCTATAGAAAAAGGGGTATAACAGCTATGTTTATGTTACCTGTTTCTTCTATCTTCTCTTTATTCCAATAACTTATGTAAAGTACATTAGTGATGGCTAATGTTTTGAGTTTTAGGGAGAAATGGATCAAATTGATATCACTCTGTGATTACACACTCTGTGTGTCTTCTGTGTAGGGATACAAACTTTTCACTGGACAGAAAGATAACTCTGGTGGCTAAAGGACACAGGGTTGGCTACACTGGAAACCTTCCATTTGTACCTCTAGATCCACTTTCCACCTCTCCATAGTATTCTCTCCCCATTAGTCTGGCCTGTATGGACCATATCGCTAAACACTCTCACTTTCTTCAATTGGGCTTAGTAAATGTGAAGCACTAGAGCAATGCACTGTTAAAGGTTTTTTTTTTTTGTTTGTTTGTTTGTTTGTTTTTAATAAGGTGAGGAAACAGTGTCCTTATGGACTTTAAGTTTATTTTACTTTTAAAAAAGTTATTATTCTTTATTTTTATTCTTTCTTTCTTTCTTTATATTATTTTAAAAATTTTAATTCCAGCATACTCAACATACAGTGTTAGTTTCAGATGTGCAGTACTTCAACACTTCTATACATTCCTCAGTGCTCATCATGGTAAATGTTCTTTTAATCCTTTTCACCTATTTCACCCATACCCCCCCCCCCTCCCCTCTGGTAATCACCAGTTTGTTCTCTATAGTCAAGAGTTTGTTTTTTCGTTTATTGGTTTGTTTCTTTTTTTTTATTCAATAATTTTATTAAAATGTTACCATTTGCCATGGTTTCAGAGGCTATAGTGATTAATAATAATGATCATAATAATAACCCTAGATAAGTTTTATTAAAAAATAATTTTTATTCTGTTATATTAGTCACCATACAGTATATCCCCAGTTTTTGTGCAATGTTCCATGATTCATTATTTGTGGATAACACCCAGTGCACCATGCAATATGTGCCCTCCTTAATACCCATCACTGGCCTATCCCAATCCCTCACCCCCTTCCCCTCTGAAAACCTCAATTTATTTCCCAGAGTCCATAGTCTCTCATGGTTCATTCCTTCTGTTTACCCCCCCTTCATTCTTCCCTTCTTTCTCCTACTGATCTTCCTATTTCTTATGTTCCATAAATGAATGAAACCATATGATAATTGTCTTTCTCTGCTTGACTTATTTCACTTAGCATAATCTCCTCCAGTCCCGTCCATGTTGCTGCAAATGTTAGGTAATCGTTCTTTCTGATGGCTGAGGAATATTCCATTGTATATATGGACCACATCTTCTTAATCCAATCATCTGTTGAAGGGCATCTTGGCTCCTTCCACAATAACTATTGTGGACAATGCTGCTATGAACATTGGGGTGCATATGGCCCTTCTCTTCACTATATCTGTGTCTTTGGAGTAAATACCCAGTAGTGCAATGACTGGATCGTAGGGTAGCTCAATTTTTAACTTTTTAAGGGACCTCCACACTGTTTTCCAAAGTGGCTGTACCAACTTGCATTCCCACCAACAGTGTAAGAGGGATACCCTTTCTCCACATCCTCTCCAGCAATTGTTGTTTCTTGCCTTTNGGCTGTACCAACTTGCATTCCCACCAACAGTGTAAGAGGGATACCCTTTCTCCACATCCTCTCCAACATTTGCTGTTTCTTGCCTTGTCAATTTTTTGCCATTTTAACTGGTGTAAGGTGGTATCTCAAGGTGGTTTTGATTTGAATTTCCCTGATGGCTAATGACTTTGAACATTTTTTTTTCATATGTGTGTTAGCCATTTGTATGTCTTCATTGGAAAAGTGTTCATATNGTGTAAGGTGGTATCTCAAGGTGGTTTTGATTTGAATTTCCCTGATGGCTAATGACTTTGAACATTTTTTTTCATATGTGTGTTAGCCATTTGTATGTCTTCATTGGAAAAGTGTTCATATCTTCTGCCCATTTTGATTAGATTATTTGTTTCTCTTGTATTGAGTTTGAGAAGTTCTTTGTAGATCTTGGATACAAGTCTTTTATCTGTAGTGTCATTTGCAAATATCTTCTCCCACTCCGTGGGCTGCCTCTTAGTTTTTTTTGACTGTTTCCTTGGCTGTGCAGAAGCTTTTTATCTTGATGATATCCCACAAGTTCATTTTTTCTTCTGTTTCTCTTGCCTTTGGAGATGTGTCATGAAAAAGTTGCTGTGGCCGATGTCAAAGAGGTTGCTGCCTATGTTCTCCTCTAGGATTTTGATGGATTCCTGTCTCACATCAAGGTCTTTATTCATTGGGAGTTTATCTTTGTGTATGGTGTGAAGAGTGGTCAAGTTTCTGTTTCTTTTTTCTTTTTTCATATGTTGTTTTTTAAATTCCACATCTGAGTGAAATTGTATGGTATTTGTCTTTCTCTAACTTATTTTGCTTAGCATTATACTCTCTAGATCCATCCACAGCAAGATTTCATTCATTTTTTATGGCTGAATAATATTCCTTGTGTGTGTGTTGTGTGTGTGTGTGTGTGTGTGTGTGTGTGTGTGTGTGTAGGCTGCTTTCATAATTCAGGTATTGTAAATAATTCTGCAATTAACATAGGGGTGCATATATCGTTTCAAATTAGTGTTTTTTTTTCTTTGGGTAAAAACCCAGTAGTGGAATTACTGGATCAAATACCTTTTTTAAATTTTTTTATTTTTTGAGGAACCTCCATACTGTTTTCCACAGTGGCTGCACAGGTTTGCATTCCTACCAAGAGTGCATGAGGGTTTCTTTTTCTCCACGTCCTTGCCAACACCTGTTGTTTCTTTTGTTGTTGATTTTAGCCATTTTGAAAGGTGTGAGGTGATATCTGATTGTGGTTTTGATCTGCATTTGCCTGATGATGAGTGTTGTTGAGCATCTTTTCATGTGTCTGTTGGCCATCTGGATGTCTTCTTTGGAGAAATGTCTGTTCATGTCTTCTACACATTTTTAATTAGATTATTTGGTTTTTTTGGTGTTGAGTTGTATGGATGGAGTTTACATTTTAGCAGGTGAAACAAAAAATAAACAAACAGGATTATAAAATAATGTCAAGCAGTACAGTGAAAAAACATAAACAGATGGAGACTTATCAAGAGGTCTATCTCAGACATGTTGTTCAGACAAGACCTTGCTGAGGGGATTTGGTTTGAATATGGACCTTAATAGAATGAGAGGTGGTTCCAGAGAAGATCTGGGGAAGAGTATCCAGGCAGAGAAAAGTACACTTGGGGTGTTGCTAGATGAAGGAGAAGAAAATGGAGAGATGTAAGAGATAAGTTTGGAGCAGTAGAGGTTCAGATTGTGCAGAGCTTTGGAAAGCATCATATGTATCTTAAGTGGACTTGGACTGTAGAAGGAAGTCAAAAGGAGGTTAGTGAACGAGAGAGTGGTATAATCTAATTTACATGAAAAATATCACCCTGGTTGCCACTAGAGAATTGGCTGGAGGGGGCCAGAGTGGAGAAATAAATTGGCTACTACAATACTCTTGCTATGAGCTGGTGTCTGCTTAGAGTAATATGGAAACAGGGAAAGTGGGAAGAGTTGTTTGGATTGGGGAAATACTTTAAAGGTGGGGTTGATAGGTCAATAGGCTACACTTTCAGAATGGATGTGGAGTTGGATACAAAGAATTTGATAACTAGGGTATGGCCTCAACATCCAGGCTCACAGTAATGCCATTAATTAAAATAGGGAAGATGGGAAGGAGGTTTGTGGGTGGAAGGAAATGGAGAATTCTGCTTTGGACCCCTTTAAGTTTGAGATTGCCATTTTCCAAGTAGAGTATATTAGAAAGGCAGTTGGGGATAATCAACTTTGATACTCAAGGGAAAGTCTGGAATAAAAGTATAAGTTTGAGGTACATTAGTATATAGGTGAGTTTTAAAACCAAATACGGGCCAAAGAAACCTAGGAAATTTGTTCAGATAAAAACAGGAAATGGCTGAGGTTTGAGATATGAGTCATGCCAATATCTAGCCTTTAGGAAGATGAAGTGGTAGCAGCAAAGAAGAGAAGAGATGAACAATGAATTCAGAAGGAAATAGCATGGTATCCTGAAACCCAAGTGAAAAAATTGTCTTTAGTTAGAGGAAATGATCGATTGTGCCAAATAGTCATGACAAATGGAGTCTGGGAATTAGCCATACAATTTGGCAAGACGTAGGTCGTTGTTGATCTTGACAAGAGATTACAATATAGTGGTGGTACCAAAAATCTAAGTCAAAGTGAAGTAAGAAGCAAATGGGAAGTAATCAGGTGCCACATCTGGTAAGAAAAATTCTTTGAGGGAACGCCTGGGTGGCTCAGTTTTTTAGGCATCTGCCTTCAACTCAGGTCATGATCTCAGTGTCCTGGGATTGAGCCCCACATCAGGCTCTCTGCTCATCAGTGAGTCTGCTGCTCCCTCCCCCTCTCCCTCTGTGATCTCTCTGGCTCTCACTCTCTCTCAAATAAATAAATAAAATCTTTACGAAAAAGAAAAATTCTTTGAGGAATTTTGATATTAAAGGGAGCAGAGAAATGGGCTAGTAACTGGCAGAATCTAGGGTTTTACAAATATTTTTTAAGGGGGAATATTAAACGTGGTTGAAAATTACAACTAGAAAGCAGATAGAAAGTAGTTAGCCAGCATATAGTACATCCTAAGTTTTTGTTGTAGTGTTCAACGATTCATTAGTTGTGTATAACACCCAGTGCTCATCACAACACGTACCCTCCTTGATACCCATCACCTGGGCACCTCATCCCCCTAACCCCCTCCCTTCAGTAACCTTCAGTTTGTTTCCCAGAGTCCAGAATCTCTCATGGTTTGTTTCTCTCTCTGATCTCTTCTCATTCAGTTTTCCCTCCCTTCCCCTGTGGTCTTCTGCTCTATTCCTTATGTTCCACTTATGCATGAAACCATATGATAATTGTCTTTCTTTACTTATTTCACTTAGCATAATCCCCTCCAGTTCCATTCATGTTGATGCAAATGGTGGGTATTCATCCTTTCTGATGGCTGAGTAACACTCCATTTTACTATATGCTGGCTAACTGAACATAATAAAAAAAATTAAAAAAAATTAAAACATCACATGTAAAAAAAAAAGAAAGAAAAAAGTAGTTAGAAATATTTTGTGTAGTAGATAATGAGGTTCAGATTGGAAAGGGAAGGAAATGAGACCAGGAAGTGGTTTACTGGTAAAATGGGAACACTTCTGAGGGGGAATAATCAATGCGAGCTGGAAGGACATACAAGGTTGATCAAAGTCAGCTGTATAACATTGTCCTTTAGATTCAGATGACATTGGCTGGAATCCCTATTCTGGTGCCATGAAAGCCTCATTCCTCCCATTGCCTCTGCAGATTTGGTGCTAAAAGCAGAGACTTTGGCCTCTCAGTCTCTGGGCTTCCTGGAGCCCCACCAGTTTAATGGGTGGGCCATTCACTTTGTGTATGCTGCCCCTGTTCCTTCCCTGTCAAACCAGAAGTGGATTTACTAATTTTCTACTGCCTCTACATGAGGAACCATATGGAAGAGGCCTCATATAAAGCAGATTTTATAGGAGTTCACATCACAGAACACAAATCACTTAAAATGTAGTGTTTGACCGAAGCTGTTTTGAAAAATTCTCTCTCTGCCAACTCGGGCTCCAGCCACCTGCTATAAAACATAGCACTCTCCTTGTCTGTCTAGTCTCCCTTGACTTTTCCTCTCTGATTCCTGTTTATCCCATATTACTGAAGGTTTAATCTAATTTAGTTTCCTTTTCTCCCGCCAAACCATATCCTGAGGACTTGTCTGCCACTCCAGATCAGTTTTAATAGCATTTTCTTAAACAAAGACAATTCCCTCCTTTCTAAAATTTCTGGCTCCAGTAGTTATGGCCATCTTCCCATTGGGATACCTGATGGGGGTGGGGGAGCTATTGCAAGTTTACCTTTGATGTGAAGCTGTTTTGGAGTGAGGTTCTTGGAGTGCTCCTGGGAGTTATTACTAACCGTGATGTTTTGAGGATTTGTGAAGTTAGAATGTTGGTTGTGTGTCCATGTGGTTGTTAAAATTAATCCATCTGGACCATAACATGGGGATGAAGAGACAAACAGAAAGGGCCAAAGTCACCGAAAACCTGCCGCTCAGATGATAGTAATGAGCTGTCAGTTAGGAGCTGAATTGTGTTTTCCTGAAATTCATATGTTGAAGCCCTAGCACCCTGACACCTCCGAATGTGACTGTTTTTGGAGATAGGGCATTTAATGAGGTAATTAAGTTAAAATGAAGCCATTAGGGTGGGCCTTGATCCAATAAGCAAACTGGTTCTTCACCTTGCTGTGTTCACGACACACCTTCCAATATGGGAATTCATGGAGGCAACGCTGAAGGATGTAAAAAGTAAACACCACTTTTAAAAAAGAAATTATAGAAAATGGAAAAAAAATATTTCTACAGTTGTTTTGCTATTCACTTTGTGCTCCAAACCCACATGGCTCTGTGTTAATAGAACTGCTGAGTCATGGCTTGGCCCCATTGTAGATACAGTCAGAGGTTTTTCTTATGTGTCTCATAATCTGCAACCAGTTTTTCCCTACTCTGAGTTGTGTCTCAGGATCCCCCGGCTTCCATCTTCTCCTGACAAAGGTCACCTGGGGTAACTGTACTCATTTTTAGAAAAACAAATTGTATGCATTGGTAAAATCTTGGAGGCACTCATGAGGGTTTTAAGGACCATAAGTACCGCTCCAGGACACTAATTATAAACTACTGGTATTGAAATGTGAGACAAAATGAATGCACTCATCCATAGGGCTGTGGCTGAAATCCTCACTTAAAGGGATCCCTATAGGTGGAAATGAAGAACCTTTGCTGTTAACTGCCTTGGTGTTTCTTTATTGATCTTTCCACAAATTCTAACAACAACCACAACAACACCCACAAACCATCACATGTGCATATAAGAATTCACTCTCCCATCAAAGACGTTTTAGTATCCCTGTGTTGTTTTGTTTTTTGCTCCTGATCAGTTGAACACCTTCACTCTGTGTGCAGATGACCTGGCAGGTGAAGACAGTTACCTGTTAAACAAGGGTGTGCTGGAGGTCATCTGTCATCTGGAGGTTACCCAGGGATAGGGAGGAGTGATAATACCTTTGCCTTTCCCTGCCAGCAAGGCTTCATGGTGAAGGTAGTGATGGATAAACTGGTAGGGAGGTGAGGCTTCTTGGCTGGATCAACAAAGATAGTACCGTTTGGTAATAGTCAAGGGGAGCTGTCCTTGCCAAGGGAACTACTGGACTAAAAATGGCTTTTTTTAAAAAAATATTTTAGTGTGTGTGTGTGTGTGTGTGTGTGTGTGTGTGTGTAATACTGTAAAAATGCTTTGGGTTACATTGGTTCATATATTTAAAATTTTTATTCTTTAAAAAATTAACCACTATGGTAAAATATACTTGAAGAGCTTGCGTGACTATTTTCTTATAGATACACCCCCAAATTACATATTCAGGACTGACATTATTATTTCAGATGATATATTATTTAAACAAAATGGATGTATGCTCAAAGCAGGAACTTTCTTACTCTAAGCAAATGTTCTGGGTCCTCCTGGGGTTCAGAATGAGTTATCCAGAACTGGTTCCTCTTACAGGGTTTCTGTGTGCATCTGATTTATCTAATGTGCCTGTCTAGATTCAGTTATATTATGGATTAGTACAGTTTTTACTAAAATCAGTCATGTCAAACATGCTATCCTTACATTTACTTAATTAGTTGTCCGGTCAGTTAAAATGGTTGCATTCAATCATTTCTAGATATTGAGCTTATCACCCTTTGATGTTATTTCTGCCTTCCTCCAGCACAAAATGACACTGAGTATGACACCTTAAATATAAAGACTTTCTGCATAACCTTTTTTTGCCGTAATTCTTCTTGTCCAACCCACTAAATGTGGGGACAGGACCAAAATACAAGGGCTATCTCATTGTTAACTCATGTTTTCTACAACTGTTCATGGAACATAACAGAGGTGATATCTGCTAATATCTGATTGTCCTCAAGTGCTAGGTAAAGTTGACAGATCAAAAACCACCAAACATCAATGCAAGTAAACATATGTGCATCTTTTTACTCACATATAATGATATCATTTTCACATACCTTTTCTCTGCCACCAAGATGCTCTTTTCTATATTGCTGGCATTCTTAAATCATCCAAGTTCAAGTTCCAACTTCCCGTAGACATCTAACAGGTCATGATCCATCTCTGACCTCTGTGACTCGTTTCTCTCTTCTGCTGATACCTAATTTCTCACCAGACTGCCTGACTTTTGTGCACTGAAACCACAGCTGGTACCCTGTGCTAACTCCCTCTTTGCTAACTACTTAACAAAGATGTCACTGGTCCACACAGCATCATTGTGAGAATTAGAGGAAGGTGTCATTTCTTCAAGTATTTTACTTCCACTTGTAGAAACTGCAGTACAAATATACAATTACAAATCGCTAATGACTATTGTGTAAAGGTGGCTCCCAGAATAATGCAGTTCCCTGCCTGAATGCCCAGGATCTATTCCTCCAGCACAATGTCACATTAGTTTCACGTGTACAACATAGTGATTCAACAACGCTATACATTATGCTATGCTCACCACACATGTAGCTACCATCTGTCACCATACAACACTAGTACAATACCATTAACTATATTCCCTATGCTATCTATAGCTTTCATTCCCGTGACTTATTCAGTCCATAACTGGAAGCCTGTATCTCCCACTCGCCTTCATCCATTTTGCCCATCTCTGCACTCCCCTCCCCTCTGGCAACTACCGGTTTGTTTTTTTTGCATTTATGGGCCTGTTTCTGCTTTTGTGTTTATTCATATATGTTTTTTTTTATAATCTACATATAGATCATATGGTATTCGTCTTTCTCTGACTTATTCACTTAGCATAGTTCCCTTTAGGTCTCCTAGAGACCTCTTTATTTTTATGTATGTATTTATTTATTTTTAATAAAATTATTTACTTAAGATTTTATTTATTTGAGAGAGAGAGAGCATGTGAGTGCATGAGAGAGAGAGAGAGATAGACAGTGAGAGAGAGCGAGAGAGCAGGAGAAGGGGCTGAGGGAAAAGCATACCCCCTGCTGAACAGGGAGCCCTACATGGGCTAGATCTCAGGACCTTTGGGTCAGGACCCAAGCCGAAGGCACTTAACTGAGTGAACCACCCAGGTGCTCCTGGATACCTCTTTTTAAATCCTGATTACAAAAGTAATATTGGACAAATAGAGAAATTGTAAAGCATAATGAACATAAAAATACAAGGCCACTACCCAGAAATAATCACATAGCTAAGGGATTATTTTGGTCAACTGATGAAAACTCAAGGTTGCTCAAGTAAGAGGACTTTTATCAAAAGAAAACAATAAGAAATTTCACAAAAGAGGTAAAAAAAATAGGAACAGGAACAAGAAAGTCAGGATCAACTCTGAGGCTCTGTTCCATTGGTACACTGTTCTCAGCAGAGGAGCTTTGCAGTAGTTCTGATTCCCTATTATTTTCTTCTCTACCTGGACCTGACTGCAGCATTATATAAATTCTCTCTGCCATCTCTTAATTCAAATCTTCAATAATATCATTTGAATAGTTCATTCAGCCTAGGATTGGTCATGCTTGGGTCAGAGACTCACTACTATCCCAATCTTAAGAAAAATTGTGTTTAGATTTTGGTTGCAATTGCATTAAACTTTTAAATTAACTTAGAGATTACTAGTAATTTTAGAATGCTGGCTTACATAGTGGAGAAACATGATATGTCCATCTATTTTGTCAAAAAGTTCTTTTTTTATATTTTAGTAGTTTTGAATTTCCACATCATTTTAATTCCTAAGTATTTTCTACTTGTTATTGCTTTTATAAACAGAGTGATTTCCAAATGTACTTTCAAACTCATTTTTGATGATATATTCAATAATTATAAATTTGCACATATTTTTCAAGTAAGACTTGTTCTAAAAATTAAGTACTTGCCTTTTTTGTTTCCTCTTTGAAGATGTTGGGAAGGTACAGGAAGTCCTACTTATCTAAAACTGACCAACTGATGGAATGCTAATCAGAGATTGTCCCACCACAGTTCATTAGATCAATGACTGGGGCTCTACTATCTATTACATAATTGCCTTGATAGCCAACTAGGATCTCTGCATTTCTTGTTCAGAGATTTTCTCTTTACTATGTCCAACATTAGGGATACCATTTGCTCCTTGTGGCAGCTTCTTCATGATTCCTGATGACTGGGTCTCTAATCTTTTGATACACCCTATATGCTCAAGATAATGTCTTACATCTGCCTGAGTGTGCCTTTCATAGCACAGAAACTGGTTGTATCCCCCCAACTGGCCTGCTCTACACCAGCACACAAACGCTGTCATTCAGAGTAAATCCCCTCTCTAATTTCAGGCTTTCTCATGCTTATGGTTACCAGAGAGTTGATTAGGCTTTTGGGGTCTTTATTGAAATTTTAAAATTAACCAATTGGTTACACATCACACTTTGGTAGTGCCCTAAAAGGTGTGGCTGATTATGTGTTCTTGATTCTTTATTGACTTCAATGATGCAACAATAAAGTATAATGAGGAAGCCCTAGTAAAATAGGATGCACACATTTTAATTTTTTGCATCTTGATTTATTGATGTCAATCCTAATCGGTGGTGACATGCTGCATAAGGTAGGCTTTGGAAAGAATCAGGAAGAAGCATGAAGGCAAGCAGCTGGACAATCACAAAGCCACATTCATTTCAAAAGTGAAGAAATGATTTCTATGTGTCACTGCATGGTCTTTCCTTTAAAATATTTGCTAACCAACAGACTCATTCCTTTAATATAGGCAATTTCCTAAACAAAAACAACTTTTCATTCACCCACATAAAATACTAGGTTTTTGGAAACAACAGGAGGAAAACCCAAAGCCACAACAGTAGTTTCAAAGGCATCAATTGTAATGCTCCCTCAAATTACCCTGTCAAGCTCTTAGACTGATCAGCCTTTGAAATAACAGAAGTTAAACACTTAGTACGGTTTGAAATGGAAACAAAACCATAATTCCTTGCTTTTTTGTAGTTGGTGAGTGTGTACAGTATTCTACTGCAAAACACAAGTCAAATCTTGCAGTAAACTATGGTGTTTGACTCATGCAGAGCAGCAGGCTAATGATAAACAGTTCCCGAGCTTGGCCTGGCTACTCAAGCTATCAATAGAGTAGCTAAGGACACCCTTCCCAAAGGGTCTGTGAAGTCTAAGACTTCTTGCCTCCTATGGAATGGGATGTGCTCTGCAAAGGTGTCAGAAGACCTATTTCCCAGCTTTATCTCTTAGCACATATGTAAACTTGGGCAACTCATCGAACCCCATCAAACTTGTTATTTTTTTACCTGTAACACAGTGGTAAAAACACCTGTCTTATAGGCTTCTGAATGATTACTGCAAATAAATCAGTATGACTAGGTCATGGGGTGGTTTTGCAGCAGTGGAGAGCAAGGAAGCCAGAACAGAAGGAAAAGATTCCATTATTGAAGGCCACACAAAATCACAGTAGGGACTAATTCTGCAGGGTTTGTATTAGTTGCAGGTTTGTGATTGAACTGCATATATTTATTTTCATACCTAATTCTTAATTAATCTTTTGATGTGTTTATTACATCCCCAAGCAAACAGCATCTTTAGGTGTCCTGAAGGAAACTCAACACCCTTTTCTTAAGAGGGCCTATTTCAATTAGAACCTGCCACCTCTTGTGAAGGCACTGCTTGATAACCTTGCAAACAAGGAAATAAATCACAAGGAAGCAAAAAATTAAACAAATGTGATAAAAAATAAAAATAGTAACACTGAGATGAATAATGCACAAAGTACATGTGGTCCAATTCATCATATGTATCAACGGAAGACCAAAACTTATATTTTGCAATCTAGAACTGTACTTTACAGCCTAATAGCCACATGTGACTATCAACTTGCAATGTGGCCAGTCTAGACCAAACTGTGCTTTAATTGTAAAATACACCCCAGATTTCAAACACTTCATATGAAACAAAAATGTAAAAATCTCTCATTAACATTCTTTTTTTTTCAAAGATTTTATTCATTCATTTGAGAGAGAGAGCATAAGCAGGAGGCAGAGGCAGAGGGAGAAGCAGACTCCCCGCTTAGCAGGGAGCCCAACATGGGGCTCAACCCCAGAACCTGAAGTCATGACCTGAGCCGCCCAGGCGCTCCTCATTAACATTCATATATTGACTACAATGATAATATTTTAGGGTAGTATTAAATAAAATGTATTATTATAATTAATTTCACTTTTTTCTTTTACCTTTGTAATGGGGAAACTAGAAAATGTTAAAACTGTGCATGGGGCACATGTTCCATTTTGATCGGTAAGCATTATGTTAGATCATTCTGGAATAATACTAGAAACAGAGCATCACAGTATCAGGACTTTCTCCTTCGGTACCTCCTGAAGAATGATTAAAGCTGCTTGAAAACAGACGTTATGGTTATCTTTATACTTCTCGGAGCAAATGCTGTACATATTGATGGCTATGAGTGTACACATGGCCATTGTGCTTGCGCTTTAAAAAAAGAGAAAGTTGGCAAATCACCGTGGCAACTTGTGATGTCCCTGCCAAAGCTTGAGCCCTGAGATAACCTTTGTAGTTTGCTGTGTTCAGAGCTTTTGGGCAACAGTGTTGGTACCAAAAGCCTCTCTTCAGAGACCACAGGGTTGTGAGACAGCAGCGCCCACAGATAGAAGTAAAAGGGCCGTGAATAAAGGGGGTCTGTACATCACGGAAGTACATAATGGGACATCTGCCATTGCCATTGAGTCAAACCTTAAATCATTTGCATTCTCTTATTTCTTTTGTTTGTGTTTTGCCCCTACTTATATATTTTTGGAGGACAGGAGCTGTACACGGACCCAGCATCGTGTTCCATCTAGGCAGGAGTTTGACAGATTCTTTGCAGTGATAAAGCTCTTAGCATGATTCGACTTGCTTTTTTACAATTGTGCTAATGACATGCACTATCACACAAGGTGCTTATTTTAAAATTATTTTAGCTGCTAAATCTCAGCATTAAAGATTTTACATGTGATGGGAAAACATACAACTTGTGTATTCTTATTAGATGATCTGTGAATTGTAAAATTATTTCCGACTGGGAGAGAGCAGGAGGTGGTTTCCTGTGAAAATCAAGCTTAGTGCTGCCCCAGTTCAATGCCTTTTTACTTTTTGTGAGCTTGTAAGAGATTATTACCATAATTCTAAATTGGCTGCTATATGCTCCAGACGTATAATCCCAAAGAGGTAATACACTGAGATTCCAGAAATGCCTTTTGACAAAAATGTCTGCCACATTGGTTGACACACTAAAAATGAAATGAATCATCTAAGTGTGTGAGAATGCTGAAGATAATCCTCTGATCATATCAAAATTGCTGTGCAAGTACTGCCATAGTAAGCAGATTAGACTCTGATCCATTTGTCCTGGTAATAAAGAAAAAGAGCACGGAGAAAAAATAAATAAATAAATAAATAAATAAACCCTCTTTGAAGGTTTACAAGCTGGTATCTAAGACTATCTTGTTGTTTTTCTTTGTAAGAATAGAAAGAAAACCTCTTTATCAGTTGTTAAGTGTTGAAAGTGGTAGGCTAATGAAACAAACAGTGAACATTAGTCTTTAGGCTCACCTGCCAATTTCACCATCACCCTCCTGTGAAAGATGTACACTTTAGGCCAGTTGGTAAATTTAAAAGTGATTTTAAAGACCTCACTCACTGGCTGGTGGGTCACAATAGCAGGCACATACTCAGGACTGGAACTTTGTAATTAACTCCTGGCACAGGACCCTCCACGAAAGCCAGGGATGATACAAAGCCATGATCAAAGAAGAGAGCTACTGGAGCAATAATAATTTAACCCCGAAGGTTTTCACAGCTGGCGTGTCAATTTGGCATGGCTGTTCCCCGGAGCTGTTAAGTATGTCAGATTTTCTCATGACAAACACAGAAGGGAGGGTCTCACTGCCAGCGTGTTCTGGTCTGAAGAGCTTAACGATAATCACTCTGGGTTCTGTGCCTGCCCCACAGGCGCTATTAGCTAATTGTCCGGAAAGCCCTTTGCAATGAATATACTCAGAGCCAAAATTTCGATACACAGGCTTCAGTTTGATGGAATGTCAAGAGTATTCAATATTAGCCTAATAATACCAGGCATAAAATAATGTACATTTATGCATTAAGTATTTAGGCACACGATCATCCTTTGATCATCATCAAACTCAGGGAAGTTTGTTTTTTTTCTCCTTCAGGATTGTCACCTCACAAGGGGCACTTTTCTTCAAAATGTCATCATTAATATTGTCATTTCCAATAAAAATACAATTTTTAGCTGTCTTTAACAATTGGGTATATGCTTATGGACTTGATGTTCCTCTGACATTAAAAAAAGGAGTAAGCTAGGGGACGCCTAGGTGGCTCAGTTGGTTACGCGTCTACCTTCAGCTCAGGTCATGATCCCAGGGTTGTCAGATCAAGTCCCACATGGGGCTCCTTGCTCAGCTGGGAGCGTGCCTCTCCCTCTGCCTGCCACTCCCCTTGCTTGTGCTCGCTCTCTCTCTGACAAATAACTAAATAAAATCTTAAAAAAAATTTTTTAAAAAGACAGTAAGCTAATCTAGATGGGGTCTGGACCACATGGCTGGGAAGCTGTGCAGGGGGTTTGCAATAGAATTTCTAGACTCGCAATCTAGTGTGTATCTTACCTCGAATTAGAGCCATAGCAAAGATGAAACGACAACACTCTAACCAAGGGTTCATATCAGTGTGCCCACAACCAGGGCACTATTAAGCCATGGATGTCAGAATGCCCATTGTGACGTGGCCCAGTATTGACTCACAGCACGTCTGGGGACCAGAGCCTAATGGTTTGTGCTTCTCCAGTGTCATTTAAGAATGGAGGATGAGTTCAGGGCTGCTTCAGCTTCAGCATTTCATTGCCTCTAAAATAGAATATACCCATCTGGGAGAAACTGATGTGATGAAGAGCAAAGGAACCAGCACAGAATAATAATAAAGCCACAGGGTTCTTGCCAGGGGCAGACCAAAGCTTCAAGGCTTTGCATTTGTACACTCATACAGGCAATCTTAGCCATTTAGCAATGACTGCATTGTCTTTTCCAGCCGCGTTCTTTTTCAGGACAAAAAATTGTATAATTGAAACAGTGGGTATTTTACCACAGCCCTAGCATGAATACTAGATCTTTATCTTAAGGGGTTTTCTCCCTGTATCTACTTGGGGCTTAATCTCACAGAGTGTGGGTGGAGACAGTGGAACTGTGCCAGAGGATGTTGAAAATGAAACTGGGACATTTGGTAAGGAGCTTCACAATTCCAGTTTGTGCGGCTACTGCGGAGGAAGTGCAGCCTTTAGGATCTGAGCCTGGATCTGAGAGCCATACGCGTGAGCTATGGGCAAGACACTTACCCTGCCAGAGCATCAGTTTCCACATCTGTGAATTAGCATTGTAATAATGTCTATTTCTGAGGATACTGTGAGCCAAGAGGTATAAACATGCTGGGTAAACTGGCACACACTCATCAAATATTAGCTACCCCCAATTTCTATTATCTCAAATCCAGGAATTATGGGACCAATTAGTGGGAAGGGTTATAATCTAGTAAGGTCAAAATTTGGAACTGGAGCTTGGAGGGCTCAGTACCTATTGATAAAGACTCACAAAGTGGATTGTTAAGAAAATGTTCAGTTATTTGGTATAAGATACTAAAGAAAATACTATTTTTCAACAATTTGATTCTCTTCAAGAAAAGCTCTTTTAGGGAGGCACTTACATTTCTTAAAGGAACAGTCACCTGAAATTGAGGCAGTTCATTTTTGCCTGAACCTAATAATCATTTTAATATTATAGGAAAAGTCAAAATTTATCTTTGGTCTCCAACATAAGAATGTGTAGCTTTATTTTGATGTCTGTTTTCATTGCACAAATCATTCAAAACATAACCTATGTGTTCTTTGAAATTTTTTCCAATCACATACTTGATTGATGTCATAGGCTTGTATGACTGCATGTTAAGTGGTTTATTAGTATGTCTGCATTCCAGTATATACAACTCAGAGGCTGGAACACTGGAGCTCCTTAGAAAAGTTACCCATCTCACTCACATCACTCCGTTTCCATTGTATAGATACACAACATTCTACTTATCCATTCATCAGTTTGTTGATTTTCTGTGATTTATTTATATAGAAGTTTTCTTGTGGACATAGGTTTTCAGTTCTCCTGGGTATATAGCTGGGACTTGCCCCTTGGCACACACCTGTCAAGTCAAAGGGTAACTATATCACAGGAATATGAGGAACGACCAGACTGTTTTCCACAGTGGCTGCATCAATTTACATGTTCTATAAGTTACAAGGATTCCAATTTCTCCACATCCTCACCAATACTTGTTCTTATCTTTTTAAAAATTTTTCCCATCCTAGTGAGTGTGGAATGGTACCTCATTGTAGTTTGGAGTTACACTGATGGCTGATGATGTTGAACATCTTTTTTACATGCATATTGGCCATTTGTATATCTTCTTTGGAGAAATGTCTACTCAGCTCCTTTGCCTATTTCTTAATCAGACAGTTTGTTTTTTATTGACTTGAAAGATTTCTTTATACATTCTGAATATAAGTCCTTTCTCAGATATATGATCTGCAAATATTTCCTCCTATTCTATGGGTCATAATTTCATATCTAGATAGTTTCACTTACATCATAAAAGCTTTTAATTCTGATGATACCCACTTTTTAAGTTTTTGCTTTTGTATCTTGTGCTTTTGGTGTTATATCTAACAAACAATTGTCTATTTCAAAGACATGGAGATTTACATCTTTGTCTTCTCCTACGAGATTTTATAGTGTTAGCTCTTATATTTAGGTCTTTTATTCATTTCAGTTAATTTTTTAATATGGTATGAGGTAGAGGTCCAGCTTCATTATTTTGCATATTGATATCCCATTAACCCAGCACCGTTTGTTGAAAGACTTTTCTCATTGCATTGTCTTGCCCTATCAATTATCAATTGATTGTAAATGTGAGGATTTATTCCCAGACTCATAATTCTATTCCATTAATTTTTATGTCTATCCTTATTCTAGTTTCACATTGTTTTGATTATTCTGGCTTCATAGTTTTGAATTTGGGAAATATGAGTCCCCTAACTTTGTTGTTCTTCAAGATTTGTTTGGCTATTCTGGGTCCCCTGAACTTGTATAGGAATTTTAAGATCAGCTTGCCAATTTCTGCGAGCCAACTGGGATTTTGATAGAGATTGTGTTAAAATTTTGGATCATTTTGGGGAGTATTGCCATCTTAACAATATTAGGTTTTCTGATTCATGAACAAGGTTGTCCTTCCATTTACCTAGATTTGTTTTATTTTTTTGAACAATATTTGGCATTTTTCAAAGTGTAAGTTTCACACTTATTTTGTTAAATTTATTCCTAAGTATTTTATAATCTTGATATTGGTGCAAATATAATTGTTTTCTAAATTTCATTTTTGTATTATTCATTTTAAGTGAATATAAATACGATTTTTTTATATTGATCTTTGGTCCTACAATCTTGATAAACTTATTTATTAGTTCTAATAATTTTTTATCAAGATGAAATTCACATAAGATTTTTAAAGTGCACAATTCCATGGCATTTACTATATTCACAGTGTTGTGTGACTACTACCTATTTTTAGTTCCAAAATTTTTTTGTTCACCACAAATAAAGCCCTGTGTCCCATGAGGAGTCCACCCTATTCCCATCTACCCACAGCACCTGGCAACCACCAGTCAGCCTTCCCTTTCTATGGATTTACCTATTGTGAGTGTTTTATATAAATAGAATCAACTGGCCATATGTATATATGAGTTTATTTTTGGACTTCCAATTCTACTTTGACTATGTTTATTTTTATCCCAGGACTATTTACTATTTTGATTACTAAAGTTTTGTAATAAGTTTATAAATCAGAAAGTGTGATTTTTCCAACTGTTCGTCTTAAGGTTGTGTTGACTGTTTAAGCCCCTTACAATTCCATATGGATTTGAGGACCAGTTTTTGCATTTCTGCAAAAGAAAAAAAAAAAGCCATTGGAATTTGATAGGGATTACATTGAATCTGTAGATTGCCTTGGGCAGTATTGTTGTTTTCATAATATTAAGTATTCCAGTCCATTAAAACAGGAAGTCTTTCCATTTATTTAGATTTTTTAAATTTTCTTTCAGAAATGTTATGTAGTTTTAAGTGTACAAATCTTTCACCTAATTGGTTAAGTTTATTCCTGAGTATTTTACTCTTTTTCATGCTATTGTAAATGAAATTATTTTCTTAATTTCCGTTTCAGATTGTACATTGTTAATATATAGAAATGTAACTGATTTTTGTGTGTTGATTTTATATCCTATCACTTCGCTGAATTCATTTATTAGCCTGAATAGTTTGTTTGGTTTGTTTTTGTTTTTTTGGCATGAATTCATTTGAGATTTTTACATAAAGAATCATGTCATCAGTGAATAAAAATAGTTTAATTTCTTCCTTTCCAATTTGGATAGCTTTTATTTCTTTTTCTTGCTTAATTTTTCTGGCTATGACCTCTAGTGCATTGTGAATAGCAGTAGTAAAAGTAGGTGTCCTTGTCTTATTCCTGATTTTAGTGCAGAAACTTTCAATCTTTTACCATTGAGCATTGTTTTGGCTGCTAGTTATTCATATATTAATTTTATTATGTTGAGGAAAGTTCCTCTAGTCCTAGTTTTCTGAGATATGTTTTTTGTTTTTAAATGAAAGGGTACTGGATTTTGTCAACTGTTTTTTCTCCATCAGTTTAAATGATCACTTTTTTCTTCATTCTGTTAATTATGTAGTATGTTACATAGATTTCATGTTGAGCCACCTCTGAATTTCTGGGAAAAATCCCTCTTGGTCATGGCATATCATTACTTTATTATGATATTGGATTCAGCTTACAGTATCTTTTGAGGATTTTAAAATCTATAGTCGTAAGACATATTGATCTATAGTTTCTTGTGGTATCTTTGGCTTTGGTCTCAGGGTAATTCTGGTCTTATAGCATGAGTTAGGAACTGGTCCCTCCTTTTCTCTTTTTGTTTATTTGTGTTTTTTTGGAAAATTTAAGAAGGATCTGTGGATTGGAGTTAATTCTTCTTTAAATCGTTGATAGAATTTATCAGTAAAGCCTTTTGGTCTGGGACATTTTTTTACTGAGATTTTTGATTGCTGACCCATCCTCAGTTTTTAGTTATTTACTTAGTATTATTACAAGGATTACAACCAACATCCTAATTTATAACAATCTAGTTTGACTTGATATCAATTTAGCTTCAATAGCATGCAAAAACAGCTTCTAAATATTCTATCCTCTTATGTTGTGATTATGATGCTATAACCACAAATTACCCTTTTATACATTGTGTATAAGGCAGGGATGACAGAGTGTGGCAAAGGCAAATAAAAATGCCACAAAACTTTCTTACTGCTCTATATTGTCTTTTTCTCAATTCATCATTTGCTGGGTTTCTGTGAACCTTTGACAAAGTTGATTTTGACAATTTTGCTTGATGTTTTGAGGTTTCTGTGAAGAAAAGGGCCCTTTGCACTATCTCATCTGCATTTCCCTGACATCACTCCTCTAATAGTTTTTTTTTAACTTGGATGCCTTGCAGTTCTATATATACATTTGTGGTATTCACAAATAGGGATTTTACCTCTCCCTTTCCAACCTGGATGTCACTTTATTTTTCCCTTACCAGATTGCCCTGGTTAAATCCCCAGCACAAAATTGACTAGAACTACTGAGAACAGATATCCTTATTTTGTTCCTGATCTTAGGGGCAAGCTTTTGGTCTCACTATTAGTTATGCTGCTTGATATGGTTTTTCATAGCTGTACTTTACCAGTTTGAGGAAGTTCTCTTTTATTTATTCCTAGTTTATTAAGTTTTTTGTTTGTTTTGTTTTGTTTTAATCAAGAAAGGGTGTTGCATTTTGTCAAATGCTTTTTTTTTGTCACATACTGAGTTGATCATATGGCTTTTCTCCTTTTTGTTTCTATTGAAATGGTGTATTTTGTTCATCGATTTTCAAATATTAAACCAAGTTTGCATTCCTGTAATAAATCCCATTTGGTCATGGCATATACTTCTATCTATATATTGCTGGATTTGGTTAGATAACATTTTGTTGATAATTTTGCATCTATATTAATAAAGGATATTCTGTAGTTTCATTTTCTTGAGGTATCTTTGTCTGGTTTTTGTATCAGGGTAATACTGGCCTTATAGAATGGGTTGGGAAGTAATTCCTTCTCTTCTGATTTTTTGGAAGAGTTTGTGAAGTATAGATGTTTATTCTTTAAATGTTTGGTATAACTCATTAGTAAGGCCATTTGGACCTGGAGTTTTCTTTGTGGGTAGTTTTGAACAATTTATTTATTGCTAACTCAATCTTTACTTACAGATCTATTTAGATTTTCTATTTCTTGAGTCTTGATAGTTTGTGTTTTTCTAGGAATTTGTCAATTTCATTAAAGCTATCCAATTTGTTGGCATATAGTTGTTCATAATAATCTTTTATCATTCTTTTTGTTTCTGTAAAGTCATTTCTTTCTTATTCCTGATATTTATAATTTAAGTGTTCAGTCTTATTTATTTATTTTAGTATATTCATGTGCTCAGACTACCATAACAAAATACCATTGACTGGATAGCTTAAACAGCAGAAATTTATTTTCTAACAGTTCTGGAGGCTAGGAAGTCCAAGACCAAGACCAAGGTGCTGGCTGATTCAGTTTCTGGTAAGAAGTCCCCTACTGGCTTGTAGACAGTCACCTTCTTGTTGTGTGCTCACATGGGTTTTCCTCACTATGTGCATTTCCTCACTATATGCATCAGAGAACAAGCTCTCTGTTGCCTTTTCTTACGAGAACATGAATCCTATTGGATCAAGGCCCCACTATCATGACCTCATTTAACCTTAATTGCTTCCTAAAACCCTATCTCCAAATATAGCCACATTGGTGGTTAGTGCTTCAAAATATGAATTTTAAGGGGACACAAATATTCGGTCCAAAACATTCCACAGAGCCCTCCAAAATTCATGTCCTTCTTACATACAAAATACCCCCATCCCATTCCAATAACCCCCAAAGTCTTAACTCATTCCAGTATCGACTCTAAAGTTTTATCTAAATATCATCTAAATCAGATATGGGTGGGACTCTGGGTATAATCCATCTTGAGGCATAATTTCTCTCCATCTGTGAAGCTATGAAACCAGACAAGTTATGTACTTTCCAAATACAATGGTGGTTTGGCATACTATAGACATTCCCTTTCCAAAGGGGAGAAATTGGAAGGTGGAAAAGGGTGGGCTTTGTCAGCTCTAAGTAAGACCAAAACTTAGCAAGGCAAATTCCATTAGATTGTGAGCCTTGAAAATAATCCCCTTCAGTTCGATGCTCTGCCCTCTAGGCTCACGAGGGTGGCAGTGTCACCCCCAAGACTGCAGGGCAGCCCTGACCCTTCAGCTCTTCAGGGGATCCATTCCCCCTTGTGCTCTTGGAGGAACACACCCACATGACTTGCTGTGAGGATTCTGTCCTGAGACACTGGGCAAGGGTATGCTTTCCCCCTCAAACCAGAGAGGTGGCCATACCCTTTGAAATGGAGGAGGAACCTGTCTTGCCCCTTGGGCCTGTGGCAGAAGTGGAAGCTTCGATGATCTCTGAATCATTGTAAAGATGGGGCCTGAACTGATAGGATTTGTGTCCTTAAAACAGGAGCCAGAAGAGAGCTCTTTCTTTCTCTCTTCCTGCGCAAGAACCAAATAAAAGCCATTTGAAGACAAAGCAAGAAGATAGCTGTCTATAGGGCAGAAAGAAAGTTCTCACCAGAAACCAAATTGGCGGAACCTTGATCTTGGACTTTTAGCCTTCAGAACTGTGAGAAATAAATGTCTATTGTCTAAGTCATTCATCTAACCTCTCTAAAATTTTGTCAATCTTGGTTATCTTTTCAAAGAACCAACTTTTGTTTATGTTACTTTTCTGTATTGTTTTGACTCTTTTACCCTTATGCTCATTTATTTCACAAGCATTTTTCAAGTGCTAGCCTCTATTCTAAGATTCTAGGAATATAGATGAAGTCATTTTTCTTGCCCTCATGGAGTTACAACGTCTTCTGCATTATTCTTAAACTTTAGTGTGAATAAATATCTTCCTGTAAAGTTACTCAAAAATGAATATCACTAAACCAAATATAAATAAATTATATTTTATTAGCTCTAGGCTAGTACCTAGCTCAGGTGCTAACCCATGTAACGATAATTAGGTATTTATGGTGCACACATTTATGAACCATACACTGAGATTTATAACTCTAGTGGGTGAATCACATATGAGAAGACATACTTAGGGTACAGTGAGGAGGAGCTGTGGCAAAGGTATGCAGAGGTGACTGGGAATGATAGAAACACAGGAGAACAACAGGGTTTAGAGGTCAAGTTGGGGGTGAGCAAGGAAAGCCATCAGAAGGAAATGACAACTGAGCTAAATTTTAAAAGCATAAATAAGTCTTAACCAGTTAAAAAGATCAGGGAAAGGAAAGCTATCCCAGCTGGGGAGGAGGCCAGAATAAGCAAAGATAGGGAGTGGGACATAGCCTCATCCATGCAGGGAACTGTAGGCACTCTGATATCAGTGGAGTGTAAAGTGACATCGCTGTATGAAAGGCTTGCTTAGTTATGCTTTCTTTTCATCAGACATCAGTTATAAAAATCCCAATCTGGATTTAGTTGGGTTGTCATTCTTTGAAGAAAAACTGTGTGGATTTAGGTTTTATTTATTTATTTATTTATTTACTAGAGAGAGACAGCCAGCAAGAGAGGGAACACAAGCAGGTGGAGTGGGAGAGGAAGAAGCAGGCTCCTAGTGGAAGAGCCTGATGTGGGGCTCGATCCCGGAACGCCGGGATCATGCCCTGAGCTGAAGGCAGACGCTTAACGACTACACCACCCAGGCGCCCCTGGATTTAGGTTTTAAGTTCATTTTGACTAGGTCGAAATACCATCATCAAGGCATTGCCGTTCTGGTAGAATTTACTTACCAAGGGATCCAACTGGTTTATTAGATTAGTAGACTCGGCGCATCAGTGATTGGTTTTCAAGGTATATGAGCAGGCAGGTGGTGGTGATTATATTAAACTTAACGTCTATGCCAGTCAATTAATTATTGGCAAAAGCAAACACAGGTGCTTTGAGATAAGGGACAATATATTTTCTGTCCTCAACCAGAAGAATATTATATGTACATGTGGATGATAAATGGGAAGTAGTAGAATGGACAATGACTGTATAAAACCAAAAATGAAATAAAATAAAATAGAGAGTCCATAATTCTTGATATGTGTATTGGAAACAAAATAATTTCTGGTATTATAAAAAATTTTTCTATAAATACCTGTATTCTGTACATTCATATTTATAGTAGAAACATTTTTTACACCAGATCAGCTTGCTTTACAACTCATCTTCTTGATTGCTCACTTAAAATGATCCTGCTACTTCAGTCATGGAACTTTCTTTTCTGAAATCTTTGTTAGGCCTGTAGAATTAATGTGGAAGCCAGAATTATTAATTTAGTGAAATTTCCCATCACACCCAGCTCTCCAGGGAGATTTAAAATTCTTTTCTTCATTGGATTTGAAGGTTGTTCTTAACAGTAAAAGATAGGCCAGTGGGAAGTTATAAGGGAAAAAAAATAGCATTGCAAAGCCAGGTTAAGCCCAGAGCAAGATGTTCTTTCCCTCTTGAGCCATGGCATGACCTCTCCATGGAATGAGACTTTTCTCCTGCAATCTCAGGGGTAGAGAAAGCCCTTAGATACCTCATCAACCAGAGCATTTCTTTCTTCATTTGTTTCTGGCTTTACTTTTAAGATGATGTTTTGAGTCACATGAGACTATTGGCACTTAGGGTAGCATGTACCCAGTGTAACTACTTGTTATCTTCAGTTTGGTCTGCTCAGATAGCTCTTGAACAGAGAGCAAGTCAAGGGAGCCTAGGATCCCCTTTCTAGAAACTCTTCCCAAATGCCAATGGATACTCAGTGGCTGAAGGTGCAGTTCTGACAACCAGCCCCTTCTCTTCATCACATATGTCATGTTTTTGAGATAAAATGCTAAAAAGTCAAGCTGTGCTTTTACATTATGATATTTAAAATTATATAAAATAGGGAGCTGTCACCCAATGAGCTCTTGTTCGGAGTGTACTGCTGCTACTTTCAGTACTTTTTCTTTTCTTTTCTTTTCCTTTCTTTTCTTTCTTTCTTCTTCTTTCTTCCTCTTTTTCTTTTTTTCTTTCTTTTTTAAATCTCAAGAGTAAAGTGTAATAGATTTCAATATCTTTTTTGGGTTTTCAATACTTTTTCTTAAGCTTGAAAATGCAAAGTCTATACTTGTGTGGCATTAGGCTTTTCTAGATCTCTGTTTCCCTAACTATAAAATGAGTGAGTTGGACAAATGGTGTCTACTTTTCTTTTCAGTTATAAAATTCAGCAATTTATCTTACAACATCCAAAAATTGCCCTAGCGAAGATAACAATTATTTATGTCGCATTACTTATGGATCATTTCTAGATATAATCTGTGAGTAGTGCTGGCAGATGCTATGTCATTCCCAATGCTCCACAAAATCTGCAGCCAGCTGAAATGGGGTGCACCATGGAGCAGGTTTTAATTTGCTCAGTACATTTTCATTAAAATAAGAAAAGTGATCCTGAAGAAATTGCCTTAATTATCTCTCTCTGAAAACCTTGAATAATGCTCTAATATTAATCTGCTTCTAATTTTAGATTACTCAAAATGGACCACTTAATAAATACTTATCACCCAAATACAAATGCTGAAGATGTGTTCAGGGGAGTTATAGGAGACCACACTCAGGATAGGTGATCAGTCAACAGGATTATGGGATCATGGTCAACTGTCCAACTTTTGTGGATTTCAGATGTCTCATCCTTTTATAAGTGGGCTTCAATTTAAAATATTCCGTACTCGATTCTCAGATTACCAATGTTGTGAGACCTTAGTTTGAATGGACATACTCTCTAATTTATTCTCTAATGGAATCATTCTACTCTTTCTAAGTTTCTCAGTGACTGAAAGGAATAGGTAGGTCAGAACAAACAGCTGAGTTACAACAGAAGGAAGAAAAAAGAAAAAAGCACTCAGTGCTTCCACCAGAAGTAAAATGTTGTTCTAGTGAAATAAATATTCACTGAAAATAAAAATTAAGTTTTATTAAGAACTTAAATGCAATCAGTAATTCTGAACTTAACTCTCCCTTTAAAGTATGTGTGTAGAGCCAGAAATCTCAGATGGTGTGAATAATTACAAGATTATTGTGAACATTTGGGCACTTACTATGAGCTAGAGCTTTTGTTAGCACTTTGCATGAGTCTTCTCTGGTCTTCCTCACAAAGACACCATGAGGTAGACATTATCTCTTTCTTAACTGGGATAACTGAGACTGAGAGTTGTTAATAGCTTCCAGAGGGTCACATGTTATTGACCATACTTGTTCTACTCACGAGGACCATTATTCTTCTTTACCTTCTTTGACTGTATGTGATTTCATCATGCCAACCCATGGAAAATTCCACCTGCAGCACCTCTGGTAGTTGTCCACACAAACACATGCATGCACACACCCCCACACCATCACATGCAGGGAGGGACCCTCATGGAGGTGTCACAGCCAGATACACAGCTGGAAACATAAACAATAACATCTTTTCAAGATAAATAATTTCCACATGAAGCATTGTAATTAATATGAGTACTTTAATCTTCAGTGAGATTCAGCCTCAAAGTTGTGAAGAATTTTATGTGTCATCAAATCACATGGTAAATTGAGAGTGATGGGAAGGTCCTGAATTTGTTGTTGCTCAACCCTCTCACTGAAAATTGAAATAAACAAGGTCAAGAGGTCACATGACACTCCATTTAGGACTGGACCTATGAAAACGGTGTGTTTACTTTATGATGACTACTGCACTCGCTCCAGGGAAAGAAGCCAAGCTTCCATCCCTACTGGACAGCCTCTATGGTCAGGTGTCAGGTCTTCAACTCTCATTGGGAGAAGGGTGCTCAGCAAGAGGAAAAGTGGATGATAATTTTGCAGGTTTCCTGACTTTTGCTTATATTCCTTTTCTTTGAATTGGTGCGGGGTGTGTGGGGGGGTTTCATGAACACATTAATGTATTATTTTAGGCAAATTATTTCCTCCCAGAATCAAATAGTTTTTCTGCCATTGATCATTTTCTCAGCATATACCTTACATTTCTTGGTGGCTGTGACATGGAAGAAGTGACCAGGCATTTTGCCTTAGGAGGACAGTGCTTTGTCTCCATGCTCTGCTCTTCCAATTTGCTCTTAGTATGCTCCCCACAGACCTTTAATTTTCTTAGCTGAAGGCATCATTCTTTCTCTCACTCTTCTACTTATTCACCCTCTCCTGATATTTCTCTCATCCTCTTTCCTTTCTCTCCCTGCTTACTTACTCAGGTAGTCACAGCAGCTCTGTGTCTTGGCTTCGGGCAGTAGGAGCTGTTAGGAACACAGATTGCTCGGAGAGGTGCCCCAGTTCCATTCCACCTTGGCCACTGAACCGTTCTCTGCCACTTTTTTTTTAAATTTATAAAACAAACATGAAAACCTCCTAGAGTTTTTGTTCCAACGTTCTAGAGCTTTTGTGAAGATGGGCGTTATAAAACACCCAGGACAGCAACCAGCATTGCCCAGAATTTAGTTGAGTTGGTTGTCATTATCACCACCTTCAGCCACATCCACGCTCAGTGTAAGAGACAGATGCAGGGGTTGCCTTGGTGTCTCAGTCAGTTAGGTGTCTGCCTTCTGCTCAGGTCATGATCTGAGAGTCCTGGGATTGAGTCCCATGTCAGGCTCCCTGCTCAGCAGAGAGCCTTTTTCTCCCTCTCCTTCTGCCCCCACCCTCTCAAATCAATAAATAAAATCTTTAAAAAAAAGGAGAGAGAGAAAGAAAGAGACTGATGAAGTCCTGAAAAGTTACAGAGAAGAATTTAAGTTTGGTGCCTCGGTGTTCTCATTCACAAATTGAAGGATCATTACCATCTATATCAGGAGCTATTTTTAGTGCTTCAGTTGCACCAACTTACATTTTCCTCACTTCTGAAGGTTAATGAATTCTTTAAAATTGTTGCCACATTCTTTAGGAAAGAGTCCACTGTTCCATTAATTAAAATAAAGCTCCACTGACTTAAGTGAGACCATACTCCTTCAAAAGGTAAGTGTCTGCCTCCCTGATTCCTGAAAGGATATTTGGAAAATGACCTTGGACTCTTTAGAAGCATCTAAGTCCCAGAAGGACACATCTTGAGTTAAGTAGTCACCTTGCCCTGAGGGTCACTGGTACTTCTAAATTCAAAAAGTGATTTCTCTCTTGAAGATAATATGTTGCCTTTGAGAAAGATAGTTTGCACATCTGACCATAGTTCCTTTCCTGATATGTTATAACTGGTTAGAATTAGGTGACATTAAGGCCAGCTAGGGAATGCACAGTGAATAACAGACTGACCAACATATGCCAACTTAGTAGATGAAACTCTATGGGACACAAATGGTATTTCCTCCCCCTTTTCCCATCTTGACAAACACCTTTGTTTCCTTCCTCAGAAAGTCCTCAGTTTATTCCAGGAGTACTGGCCCCCAGCCTGCGAACCATAGAGAAATAATAAATGGAAGTCAACCCCAAACCTTAGGAGATCAATTCCAAGGACAACTACAGGATCCAGGGGCACTGTCAGGATAGGGAGTTTCTAGTCAGAAAAGTTTTGACAAGAACATTGCTGTGACTCCCTTTCTTTCTTTTTCCTTCCTTCCTTCCTTCCTTCCTTCCTTCCTTCCTTCCTTCCTTCCTTCCTTCCTTCGTGTAAGTGTGTGTGTGTGTGTGTGTTTAGCTTTGAATTTCTTTTGGCTGTTTGGCTAATTTGAAATGAATGCCAGTGTAAGGATGTTGACCCTTGGGGTTTTATCTTTAGAGACATCAGGATCTCAGGTGGCAGCAATACCTATGGATGTGTTTCCAAATCTCTGTTCCATCAGACATGTCAACCTCGCTGGCAGTTGCTGATGAAAGACATGACTGGAATCTGAAGACAGGTTTTAGCTTAAAGCCTGTTGTACTTCAGAGGGAGGGAGCCTGGAAAAACCTTGCCTTCCCCACTATCCAAGCCCATAAGCTTTAAATACCTCTTGATGGGTTTAAATTTCAATCTCTTGCTGCTGATCTGGAATCTTCCTCACACTTCAGTGGGCCCTCCTGTGTAGGTCGGGTGCCTCTGGAAGGTAGAGCTGTGCTCTCGAATGGATGGGGGGGTGTCAGGGACACACCCTGGGTGCTGACGTGACCCTGAGGCTCAGGCTGGGCAGGCTGGGAGCAGAGGAGGAGGCCCTAATGAGCTGCACACTCTCCTTGCTCTGTCATTACCGGGACTTTGAAATAATCCTTTCCCTTCAAGAAATCCTGACTTGTGCTGGCATTGTCATCAGATTTATATTTGACAGAAGTAAAACAACTGAGTTCTTCCTTTGTGCCAGGTGCTCTTCTGAGCACTTTGTATGCTTTGAGCATTTAATCTGTAAAACAATGACATAATTCAAGCGCTATTAATATCCTCTTTTTGTAATGAGGGAACTCGGGTACAATTAAATTAAATAACTTACTCTAAGTGGTAAAGAATGAATAGAAGGTAAAAAACCCAAAGTTTGAACCTCAACCCTAAGCCCAACCCGAACCCAAACCCACTGTGTCCAGAAACCTTACTTTTAACCTCTGTGCTATAATGAACTCTTACATGCTCATTAATAGTATTTGGAGACTAGTGAAAGCATTCAATAGGAAACAAAATAGGGATTAGTAGATAGTGAAAAATAAGATAATTTCATTAAATAGATTGATGAATTCAGCAAATGACCAAATATTATGGTTTTGAGCTAGTACATGAAGATAACCAAAAGCTGTAATTATTATTTATGCTTAAACTCCACACAGTTTTCAAGTAGAAAGATGCTCTAGTAGGATTAGAAGAAAAAGCGTTTGTGATGGTAACAAAAATGGGATTTTAATTTTGAAAGCTACATTGACAATCTTAAAAAATGTTCTTTTTCTCCTAAGACTTTATCTTGCTTCAAAGATGCTAGCAAACAGCATCTATATTTTACTATTGAAATAAAGTGCTGTCAAAATATTAAATTAGTTATATAACAATCCAACTACTGAGAACACAAATATTAGGTCTGTTGCACCCCAAAGACTGGCAAGGTGCAATGGAAAATGGAAAACATCAACATTCAAAATGATTTCCCATGAACTGAAAGCTCATTTAGAAAATGATAGATTCTTTCCCCTTGTGAGCCGAACACCAGCTGTAGGTCAATGGATATTAAATTTAACGTGCAGTTTTATATTCAAACACAGTAACAATGGAAATCAAATCCGGTATCCACAAGAGGCAATATAAATAAGACAAAGAGATAGTAGAAGTGTGCATTTCTGGGATTCTGTCCATCGCCAGGATTTTGCCCCAACAACATTTAGAGCAGGCCCTCACATGTCACATATATGCTTAATACCTACTTGTTGAGTGAATGCAGAAAGAAAGAAGTCATTCCAGCTGATCTTTATGTTTGAGAAGGTCCAGAAGATAGACTTCAAGATATTGATGATCTATACCACACACTTTTAGTTAAGCTGCATCTTCAAAGAGCATATGGAGAAGATAATGTACTTTTTATGTGTTTGGGTTTTTTTCCTCAACTGACAGAGACATAAGTTGCTTCAACTCATTAAAGAATCTAAACATGTTAAAAATCACTCCTTGATAAAAAACTTCTCTCCAAAATAAGATTTGCTCAGGAATAGTGATTGGACTCTAAATTTACATCTATGTAAATTGACCAGATTACTTAAGATGATAAAATTTCCAATGGAAAGGGAAAAAAGGAAGTAACGTAGCAAGCCGTGGCTTTTTCTGGTGTTTGTTCCTTTATCACAGTAGAGGGTCACTGCAGCGCGTGACTACTTGATGGTATGTCAGTACTAACTCAATTCAATCAGCATTACTCTGTTCCTTCTGCCACATGGACTGAATAATAAACTTTACTGTGTGTCTAAAGTTGGGCTGATTGCTTCATAGAAATATGTGACAGGAATATAACATCAAATCACTCTCTTGCCTACCTCCTTTCATTGGACTCCTTTGTCCTCACAATAAAACCTTAGATTTGTGGTAGTGACTTGTGCGACCCTCCATGCATATTCTCCTAACTAATGGTACTAAATCATCTCCTATCAATTTCCTTCTCGATCACTAAGCTTCAGTCAATACCGTTTTGCTCACAATATTAGGTTCTTTTTCTTCTCACTTGTCACAATTTATAATCATAAATCTATTTGCATGTTCTTTTGCTCAGTGTCTTTTCCTTCAGTTGGTAAGGGAGAGGAACTTTTAGGGTGTGTGCTTGTTAAATAAAGGAAGGAATGACTCCTGACTTTAAGAACACTTGGAATGCAGTGGGGACACAAAACGAGAAACACAAACCAGAGAATTATATAAAATGACAACCTTCTCTGACTGTATTGTGAACATTATGGCAGTTAAGCACAATGGGTGATCTGAACTGGAGTTTTTGAAGCAGTTTTTTTTTAAGATTTATTTATTTTAGAGGAAGAGAGACAGCATGAGTGAGGGGACGGAGCAGAGGGAGATAGAATCCCAAGCAGTTTCTCCACTGAGCACAAAGCCCAATGTGGGGTTTGATCTTAGGACCCTGAGATCTTGACCTAAGCCAATATCAAGAACCACCCAGGCAACCCTTGAAGCAGGTTTTGAACAGAATTAAGCCTGAATGGATGAAACCAAACTGGTGGGGAGAGGCATTTTAGTGGGGAAACAGCTCAAGATAAGGATGAGAATTGCCTGTGAAGAAGAAAGAAGAGCCCACCAAAGCAGAAAAATTGTGTTAGAACTGATTAATCCTTTGGTTCCCAGAGCTATTCTGACAGATGTTGTTCCTGAGCCCTTGCCTTTGCCCAGAATGTGGACCACAGCACGGGTCTGATGGAGTTTAAGTTGTACACAATTCCCAGAATCTGTTAACTCCTCTTCTGAGGATCTGGATAAATTTAGCAGAAGGGTTTGAAAAGGAGCTCAACACGTTGGTCATATTCACCTACATCTGCCTCTTCTCTTCCTGGCCTCCCCCCCCAAAAAAAATAGAAACTGTGTTATCTCAAATTCATGAGACAATGAGATTCAGTTGGCTTCATTAATGATGCACTAAATCATAAATCACACACACACAAAATTTGGAGTCGAAGGTGCTGATTGTTGAGACATCCCCCAAAGTTTGTTTTCATTCTTTAACAAGTTCATTGGCTTCATTCTTGTCCCACATGACTTACCTCTGGCTGAAGTTAATACGACTAATTCCTTCACTCAACCTTTGGCTTACGTAAAACAATTTAATGACTATGTGCACATTTTGAGAACCAGCAAAAGTAAGAGTTAGCAATTTATGTCTTTAGATTAAATATTATCCTATTTCTTCATTTATTTGTTCAAAAATAAATATTCCTTGATGCTGAACTCTACTATGTGATTAACATCTTAGTGGAAATTAATTTTTCAGATTTTTTTTTGTGAGAAAAAGAACTTTGGAGCAGCTGAGCACTTGGTTCATGTGAAGGAAATGCAGAAGACCCTAGCAACTCTAGAAAGGAAGACAAACATAGGGCCCTCACATGAACGCTGTGCCCACTTAACTCACCATGGAGGCAACCACTTTAAATGGGATGTGGTGTTAAAGGAGCACCTGAAAGACAATGTTTGGACCATTAGACACAAGCAAGGTTGGCACCCAATGGCTCCCTGTCTCAGAGTTTTTATTGCTGCAGACAGAGGTGCTGCTCTGAGATGTGGCAGCCCTAACGTCAAGAAGCACCTCCTCAGGGTCCTTTCATACCTGCTCTGTGGATGGGCATGGATCACAGTCCCATTCTCTACCTTTGAAGTCATTCGTGTCCAAAGTTTGAAGTTGGGTCCTCTAGGGCACACATCCTGGGTAAACTAGTCCCTCCAGGTGGTGTTCAAAGACACTCATTTAGTCTTCGCCAAGCCGCATTTTACTGTGAGGATACTAGTCTCAGAGGGACAACTGTCCAGATTCTGTCAGCATCCACCAAGGTACCACAGGGGCTTATGGGGGTCCTTCCTGTGTGCCAGGCTCCGGGTGAGCCCAGGGATGAAGGATGAGCAGACAGAGCCCCCTTCCGCAGCCAGAAACATGCACGCTTCTAACTCTGGGCCCAAGGCTCCTGCATAAACCAAGTCTAGGATAAGGAATTCCCCTAGAGAAAGACATAACTTATTTGACATGTTCAAAATGGCTGGTTTTAAAATAAATCAGTCTGCTTTACATGAACAAACTGTTTAAGACCAGAGTCAAACCAGTACTTTTATGATTTAATACCTTTTTTTTCCCCTGAATGCTTTAAATTTTGTGAGTTCTCTCAAAGTTCAAGCTATTGCTCATTATTCTGGAAAAGGGAACAAATTCTTAGAATGTATTCAAAGTCCTTTTAATAAATATAACCATTGCAAAGGTTTGTCATCTTGGCTGTCCTAAACTGAAGTGTCTTGTAATACATAGAAAGTTTATGGGTGGCCATGAGCTATACAGTGTTGCCTTTTTCTTTGGGTTTTATCTTTGGATAAATAAATTCCCTCTCCCCCTTTTCCCCTTAATATGTATTTTCTCCCCTCAGCCTAAAATGTTTTTAATTCATCACAAGATGTTTCTCCTGAGTTATTTCCATGTATGTCATACCTACTTGAGAATTACTAAAATAGTCATTCTAGAACATAGTTGTTTATGTATCACCCCCCACTTCCAAAAAAGCTTATGATCTTTAAAAAAAAACCAAACTTTAATACAACATCACTATATAATGCAACAAATAGCCTCCTAAATATGAATAAAAACTACAAATCTCTCTTCCTTACATCTTAACAAAAAAGACTAAAATGTATTCTCCCTCCTCAAAAAAAATAATGGCACAGAAACATTTATTTTTCTTTGCTCCTTAAATTTGTCTTTTAGTAGTTGAGAGCAGATGAAATCTTTTATCACTATATTTAGACGTCAACCAGGCAGGTCGGTGCCATGGCAACTGCTGCACGAAGAAATGTTAGCAAGGGAGGCGCAGGCGTACTCTGAGGAGGTGCTTACTTAGTGCCACTCAAGGGAGATGAAAGATACTATCTGGCCAAGGCTACGTGCCCCACTGCTCTTGGACTCCTGCAACCAGGGGAGGTGGGCCATCTGAGCACCACTGTTGCTCTGTACTGTGGAAATCCAAGAATGGCTGAAGGATGGATGCAAATAAGCCTCTGATCACTAGTAACTCTCCCTTGTCCTTAAGACTTCTCCTCACCTTGAGTCCCAGGATTATTCTAGGTGCTCACTTTATACCCAGATACCAATAAAATAAGTTCATTGCCATACATTTGTATTCCTTGCTTTTCCTGCACTCCTATCTGAGGGTAAGAATGCATGCAGGCAACAGGGTCTTACTGAGAGCTTATCTTTTGCCCAGTACTGTTTGAAGAACTAGACATAAAGAAATGATAGAATAGGCAGGGTCCTCCTCTTCTCAGAGCTTAAATTTCCTGGGAGAAAGATGGGTGATAAAATACAATCATAAATAAGACTAGCACACGTATAATAGATGTTCATTTAAAACACCACATGTGTAAGTGATGTGAGGACTACCACGTGAGGCAGTCTTCATACAAGGGGGATGGGTCGATGGATGCAGAACCCAGGGAAGGCTGCTCTGAAAGATGGACACTTGAGTTGAGACTTGAGTGATGGGAAGACTAGCCACCGAAGCCCCAGAGATGAGCTTCCAGGGGAGGGCAGGTACAAAGGCTGTTCAGAGATAATAGCCCCGCTATATTGCAGAAACAATATAGTGTGATGGGAGAGCAGTGTGGGCCAGGCTAATATCTAATTGCACTTGTCTAATCTACCAACCACATGCTCTTCAGAAGCACTCACAGCTTCAAGCACCCCTCAGACAGAGGTGGGAGTGTCTAGGAAGGGGTCTCCCCTGAGATCCAAAAAGAAGAGAGCTGGGACCGCTACAGTGACTGCTTATGCCAGTGCCAGGGTGACAATAGCAGAGCTCTTTGTTCATGCCTTTCTTGTATGGCAGTGTTCCTTCCCTAGGACTCAGTTGGAGCATGTGGTGACCACACCTGCAGACAAGCTGAAGAGTAGGCACCATGCCTGGCTTCAAGTTGTCCTTCCCTCTCAGGGATCCTTAGCCTCTGGTACCTCTGCTTCCTCTTCCTTTGAGGTGAACCCTTTCCTTCTTTTCCAGGAGGCTCTCTTGTTTCTCATGTGATGGCACCCCTTACCAGTTTTCCACAGGTACAGTGAGGCCTAAATTTGAGAAGTTAGGGTTCAACCTGGGTTCAAGTTGGTTCTTTACTTGAGAGTGCTTACTTACCTGTCACTCTGTCTTGGCTATTCTCTCTCCCCAACACTATTGAGAAATGTGCCTTATATAGGTGAGTTACATGGACTGGGCCACAGAGTCCCGTGATGCTTCATGAAAAGGAAAGGAAAGTCAATGGTTTTCCTTTGAGGGCTTTCTCTTCTTATTTGATTACAGCAGGATTCACAGTGATCTGGGCAGCTCTACACTATCACTGTCGCTAGCAGAACAAGCTTAAGAAAAATAAAGGAGTCTTAGAAAATGCAAAGGACTATGGGAGTTAGTATCTTAGACTAGCCATACTCCTCTACTCTCCACGCTTTAGTGAGGAATATGAATTAGAAACTAAAGAACCGATTTTCTTTAAAAAGAGGATAAGGCATGTGGGCAGGGCATATAAGAAGCTATAGTTGTGTAAATATGTTATGCAGTTTAAAAATTAATTTGTTTTGTTTCATATGAACTTTCTATTCAGAAGGAGGAAATGGACCTTCCTCTTTGAGATACTGACCCTTAAACTAGTGAGAAAATTTATTATTTCTCACATTTAATAGGAACTGTAGAGAGTCAGGACATTTGGCAACCTACTCAAGAAATATTATGAGAAACCTACCAAGCAGAAAACACTATGCTAAGATTTTATAGTGGCTGAGCTCAAGCAAGGCCAAAGTACCATTGCTTGTTTATTCACTTAATGCACATTTATTGATTACTTCTGATGACTGGTATTCAGTTCATAGCTGTGTTAATCACACTTTTTCCCAGGGTTTCTTGTGAGAAATAAATGGGATAAAGTTATTTAACAATACTTGTTAACTGGTAGGAAGTTAGTAAATAATTATTTTCCTACCCCTTTTCCAACCTTTTCAAGATAACATTCTATACTCTTTGCTTGATGTTTATGACTCCTAAAAAACAAAAACAAGGCAAAACACCTCCAACACCTATCTAGGATTATTTTCTATGAGTTTTATGTCTGGAACTCTTATTACAAAAATGGCATGTTAGTCTGCTGGGGCTGCCATAACAAATTAGTACACACCGGGTGGCTTAAACAACAGAAATGAATTGTCTCACGATTGTGGGGCTAGATCTCCTAGAGCAAGGTGTTAGCAGAGTTGGTTTCTTCTAAGAGCTGTGAGGGATGGATCTGTTCCAGGCCTCTTTCCTTGGTTTGTGGAAAGCTGTCTTCGTTTTCACATGGCATTATCCATCTATACAACCAAATTTCCCCTTCCTGTAAGGACACCAGTCATACTGGACTTAAGTCCACACTAATCATCTCATCTTAACTGGAGTAGTTATATCTGCAACAATGCTGTTTCCAAATAAGGTCACATTCTGAGGCACTGGAGTTAGGACTTGGACATAAGAATTGGGAGGAGCTGGGAAGAGGGACAATTCAACTCATAACAAGTGGTATTGCTTTATTTTGAGTATCTGAGCCCACCCTCTTCTGTTCTCTCTTTTGTTCTTTCTTCTCTCCTAAAGTCTTTCTATTGAAAGTTCTCACATCCTTCAAGTCTGATTCGATGCTCACCTCCTCCATGTAGCTCTTCCTGATTTCTCTAGCTAGAGTGGAATTAATTTTTTGAGTACTATATTTAGTTATTTTACTTTATTTTTAAAACAATTTTATTTATTCTAGTACTTATTTTCTATATCATTAATATACAGTACTATTCAATCAATAAATACTTCAAATGAATGAAGGTATTTGTGGAGATTTCTTCTTCCCAAAAGGCTATAAAGTCTCCAAATGAGGGATAATCTTTATACTTATTTTTATAATATATTTTTTTTAACACAGATCCGTGTATGTAGGATGGCTTAACAGAGAAAATGCTCAAGTGGGGAAAGAGACAGATTATTAGGGAAAAGAACCCCAAAGGATGACACTTCCTTAATAGACTTTTGATGGTACAGAGACTATTTCTTCACCTTGTTAGCTTTGAAAACTGATTCCAACAGCAAATGGAGAGTGGTTTCATCTTTAAGATAAACGCATGCATGAGGTCGATGGATAAAATCAGACCATGGATTTATTAATTCGCAGTGAGAAATGAACTGTCATAAACACTGAAGGGCAATGTCTCTTGGTTAGCTCTATGTGGGAAGTCAGATAATCAGAAGTTTGCTGGATGAGCATGGAGTCAGATCAAGGGAAAATCGATAAGTGATTTGAATATTTAATAGTATCAGACTAAGATAGTCTGATGCATTAATCTCCACAGTTGTGATTATCTTGCCAGTGGAATAACATACTTGAGTTTAGTGGCTTAGCACACAGGTACTACAAATGTTTGTATAATCTTGGACTACTCTTTCTCTTTGTGTAAAGTGATTACCCTGTTTTATAATCTTCTTGGATGATAACTTCTTTTTAATGTCCAAACAAAAATACTTTATGGCTCCCATATGGTGTGAGTATAAAAAAAATCAGTCATTTCTCAAATATTTCTGAGAATTTATTGTCCTTGTTATCATTTATTATCATTTATTATCTCAAACTCCTTCTCCTAGAACCCCTGCCCAGTCACTTCTTGCCAACTTACTACTATCTCTATGTTTTATCTCTCACTCATATTACTGAGTTCCAACACCTGTATATAACTTTCTCTTTAGTTCCCAGAAAAAGAGGAACACTTAACTGTCCTAGTTAAGTAGTTTTCTGGAAATGCGTGTCATAAGATAATTTCAAAACAGGAAAGGGGGGGGGAAGCTAACCAGCCTGACCAGCTATCACTGCTCCCAAAGATTATTTGACATGGTCCATCATAGACCGTCCCTCAGTGGTAATTTCTGCACCACCATGTTGTTGCAACTCCTATCCTACTCTATTAAGAGATCTCTATCTTCTCTCCTTGCTCCCAAACTCCTAAGCTACTTCCAAGCCTACATGTATAAACAATAGCAAAATCCTTTATTAAAAAATACATATGCTTATATATCTTATTTTTGCACTTAGCTTTTTTCTAAAAATTTTTCATATTGTTGCACAATCTGAATGGGTTATTTTAATGATTATTTAGTCGTTCACTGGTTTTTGACCAAAATATACTTATATATTACTTTGGTGACTCCGTATACTTTCTACTGTTTAGATACAAGAAGAGCACCATTTATTTTAATAATAAAAGATGGCATATGTAAGTATTAATAAAATGACTGCTGAAGCATTCTCATTAAAAATAATAAAAATTAAATTTTAAAAATCCCCTTTTTTAATAATCATACTATCATCTTCAGAAAATGTGTATTAAATGCCTACTATGTGGCAAACACTGGGGTAGGTCTTAGTATACAATAGAGAACAAAAAATATATATAGCCATATTCTCAAATATGAATTAAATAAAATAATTATATGAATGAATATATAATTACAAGTGAAGTTAGTACTCTGAAGAAAAGAAACGTGGTCTTTGAGGGGCATTAAACAATAGCATCTAGCCTAGGCTAGGCATCAGGGAGGGCGAAGTCACATTCCCACTGATGAGTGGACATGGCAGGCCAGAAGGTAGAGAGGGAGGAGGGGGCAGAGGCACAGTCTTCCAGGCAAAGGAGGTGTCCAGTCAGTTAGGATAACAGGAGATGTCCAGTGTCGTTGGAGAGCAGAGGGTAAAGAGGGGAATGGTGTGAAATACATGATGAGGCTGGAAAGAAAGACAGAAAAGTCCAGACCATGCAGGAATTTAGAGGATTGTTAAAACTCAGATTTAAATTTTGGAAAAAAAAGTCACTCTGGCTGTAGTATGGAGAATGAACTGGAAGTGGCCAGAGTCTGCACCAGAAAACAGTCTAATCAAGAGATGATAAATGCTATAACTAAGATCCACTCTCAATTGAAGAAGAGAGAGGGGGGAGAATTTGAGAATCATGAAGGGAAGAATAGCAATAGGAATCACTGATTGATTGGATATTAGCACTAAAAGAGGGAAAAGCTACAAATGTGACTTGCATGCCTAAAAAGATGGAAGTGGGCTACACTGAAATAGGAATCCCTAGAAAAAGAGCAGGCTTGGAGGCTAAAGTCATGAGTTCAGTTTCGGTCATGTTGAGTTTGGGTGCCTTTGAGATACTCAAGCCTACTCGTTAATAGTGGTTGGATATGCTCCCTGGAACTCAAGAGAGACCTGGGCTCTCTCAATATTTGGTTTGAAGATGTGTTTAAGGGTGGATGAGTTTGTCTTTGGAAGAGAGTACAATGTGAAAAGAGCAAAGGGCATGAAGTATTAGCATTTTATGGCTGTGGAAAGGAGTGTGCGCTTAGAAAGGGGGATGAGCAGGAGAGTAGGCACCCCATTAAGTGGAGGAAGGGAAAATGAGCCTGATAGAACAGAAAGGAATGGAGCCAATTAGAAGGGACCAGTCGCTCAGGAAGCTTTCTATGAAGTAGGAGAGAAGTAAAAGATAAGGGTGTAGACAGGGATGTGTAATGAAGAAAGGTTTTTGTTGATCATGTATGTGATTTAGTTGGGGGAGTTTAAATGCTGATGGCAATAATGGGGTGGATCCATGTGGGTGATTACATTAGACAGAAGGGATAATTGGTAATTTCAGTTTCCTTAGGACCAAAACACTGGCACAGGGGTTAGCTTTGGATAGGGAGTGGGGCACGGCTGAGAAAAACAGGAAGAAAAGAAAATGGATGTTTCTAGACACAGGCAGTCTGGATAGGTTTGGATATTGAAGGATATTCCAAATGATGGCTTCCACTTTTTCTGTAGAAGGTTTAATCTTTGCCTGGTGAAGGGATGGTTGGGTGGAGTTATAGATTGGACGAAAGTAGAGAAAAGGCAAAGTGATCATTGGAGATGAATATGATGAAAAGAGGGAAAAGGCAGTTTAGGGTGGTGACAGATCTGTCTCTGAAATGGAGGGACATGCAATTGAAGTTGGATAAGAAGGACACAAAGAGAGATAGGAACATGGTGATTGGAACATGATTGGAACACGGAGAAGGCATCCTCGGAGGCCCACTGGAGCTCTGGGAAGAATGCGGGATACTTGGGGTGGATCAAGGTCAGGTGGTATCAAAGTCCGGGCTGTGACTTTGAAAGAGTATGGCTGAAGCAGAGGGAAGAAAGCTTTATAACAGGAGGAAGTCTGGGAACTAAGAGACTGAGATATTGGATGGGTCATCTTAGTTGAGACTGAAGAGCAACTCAGTTTCTCATCTCAATCTGTCTCTTAGATCTAAATCCTGGAAAAATAACTTACGGAACCTAAAAGGCATATAAGAATGTGTTCCTAATCAAAAGAGAAGCCTTTTCCTGAAGATAAATTTTATTTGCATCTTGAGAAGTTTGTTCCCTGATGCCCAATACGTGGTGTCTTCTCCAACACCAATCCTCCAATTCTCAGACAATAGCTATTATGGACTGAATGTCTGTGTTCCCTCCAAATTCATATGTTGAAGCCCCAACCCCCAGTGGGTGGAATTTCTCTCTCTCTCAATTTCTCTCCCTCTCCTTCTCCACACATGCATGGAATAAAGTCCTATGAAGACGTAGGACGGAGATAGCTGTTAGAAACCAGGAAGAGAGCTCTCACCACTTTGATCTTGAACTCCCAGCTGGCACTTTGATCTTGAACTCTCAGCCTCCAGAACTGTAAGAAAACAAATTGTTATGGCAGCTCAATGTTGTTGGCAGCCTATGTTGTTATGGCAGCTCAAGCAGACGAATATACTAACAATCCAGAGTGAATGCAGACCGCATAAGTTAACGAGCTTAGTTCCACAAGACTGCCCTTACTTCAGAGACCAGTTTCAAGTTCCAAGTCCCCAGGGTCCCTGCACTTCTGTCTAACCTGGCTATAAATTCGGGGGTTCACATGACCCCTCTACAGCTTTGTTAATTTGCTAGAATGACTCATGGAATTCAGAAAAACACTTACTTACATTTACTGGTTGATTATAAAGGATATAATACAGGAACAGCCAAATCAAAGAGATGCATAGGGCAACATATGGGAGTGAAGAAGGGAGGCACAGAGCTTTTGTGCTTCCTTGGCTATGCCATCCACTCAGCACCTTGATGTGTTCACCAGCCCAGAAGCTCTCTGAACCCCACTGTCTAAGGTGTTTCTATGAAGGTTCTTTTATATAGGCATGATGATTAAATCAGTGGCCATTGGTTATTGAACTCAATCTTTAGCTCCTCTCTCCTCCCAGCAATCGGTCGTGGGAGGGGGTAAGAACTGAAAGGTCCAACCTTGTAACCATACCTTGGTCTTTCTGGCAACCAGCCCATCCAGAAGCTGTTCTGGAGCCTTCAAGAGTCACTTCATTAGCATAACTCAGGTATGGTTGAAAGGGGTTTATTATGAATGACTAAAGAAGCTCCTATCCACTGAAGAAATTCCCAGGGTTTTAGGAGTTCTGTACCAGGAACCAGGGACAAAGACCAAATATATGTTTGCTTATATGTTTATATTAAGTGAATAAGTCCCATAGAGCATAGAAATAAATAAATAAAAGCAAATGGCTACTTTTTTTCTGTTACTTTTCAAAATGTTATCCATTGAGGTGTTTTGAGTTAATATGTACAGAAGATGTCCACTAATTTTTATTTTGTGTTACTTAGATAATTAAACGTGATATCTACTTGTGCATACACTTGTATACATCACTTCTTTTTTTTTAAAGATTTTATTTATTTATTTGACAAAGAAAGAGACAGCCAGCGAGAGAGGGAACACAAGCAGGGGGAGTGGGAGAGGAAGAAGCAGGCTCACAGCAGAGGAGCCCGATGTGGGGCTTGATCCCATAACACCGGAATCACGCCCTGAGCCGAAGGCACCCAGGCGCCCCTGTATACATCACTTCTTATATCAATTGCTTAGTTTTCTGTGCTCAAGGATAAGCTGATGTTAGGCCTGACTGTCATAAAGAGACCCCTTGGTTCACCTGGTTGCAGTGTCTGGACAACCACAGACAAATCCTTGGCATAGCAGAAATTATTTAAGGGCCCCCATTTAATTTTGAAATTCCTTAAATAAGATGAGAAGTCACCACAGTAAAAATGCTTCAAATTGATAAAGTGTCTTTGGACTTGCTGCCTGATGCCTTTAGACATAATAGTTCTTAGGCATCATGCCTCTATTTTTTTATTTGGTTTTATGGATAATGCAAAAAAAAAATCTTAAAGTGATTTTTTCAAGGTGCTCTAAGGTTTCAAAGGGAGCTTAGCTTTTTTTTTTTTTTTGAGAGAGCTTAGTTTTTGAGAGAGCTTAGGTAAATTTGTGAAGGGATATTAGAGTAGGTATACATTATATATTTAAGAGAGAAATATGTTATAAATGAGTACAATAGCATTTGCTTCTTTAGTTATTGTGAACAGCCTTTTTAAAAAAGTCAAGGAAGGGGTCTTAGTTTATTATTAAGCTTAATCAAATACTTTTGTAGATGAGAAAATTTGGCCCAATGAGACTAGACTAGATTACAGTTTAGGCTGGGCTACTCCAAACTTGCACTCCATTCTCTCTCCAGAATAGCAAACGGGCTTCCAAGTCACAAATCAACACAAAGATATGATAAGCTGTCATCCCCTGATTCTTATTTCCTCCACCTTATATTTCACTAGCAAACTTCCCAGACAGAATTCTTTTTTTAATAGATGATGTGTGGCTTGTGCATTAAATTGTGCTGTTTGACAGAGCTCAGTGTTTCAACATTTGGTATTTTGATTATGAATATTTCTTCCAGGAGGCGTTGTGACATGGTGGCAAGCAAGCTGCCCTGAAGTCACACAGACAGAAAGCCTGCAGTCAACTAGAGAAGCCCTTAAAGTCTTGACTTGGTAGCCACGTGACATTGGGCAAGTCATTTAACCTCTTTGAGACTTAACTGACGTATCTGTCCAATGAGAAATAACACTTAACTTATAGGGTTATAGAAGGACTAAACATAGTGCAGTGTTGGTGGGAAGGCAAATGGGTGCAACCACTGTGGAAAACATGATGGAGGTGCCTCCGAAAATTAAAAATAGAACTACCCTATGGTCCAGCAATTCCACTACTGGGTATTTACCCAAAGAAAACAAAAATGTTAATTTGAAAACATACATGCACCCCATGTGTACTGCAGCATTATTTACAATAGCCAAGATATGGAAGCAACCCAAGTGCCCATAAATAGATGAAGGGATGGAGAAGATGTGGTGTATATATACACAATGGAATATGACTCAGCCATAAAAAAGAATGAAATTTTGCCATTTGTGACAATAAAGATGGACCTAGGTGGTATAACGCTAAGTAAAGTAAGTCAGTCAAAGAAAGAGAAAATACCATATGATTTCACTCATATATCAAACTTAAGAAAAAAAATGAACAACAAAAAATGAGACAAACAAAAAAATAGGGTGCCTGAGTGGCTCAGTCAGTTAAGTATCTGCCTTTGGATCAGGTCATGAACCCAGAAGTCCCACATTGGGGTTGAGTCCCACATTGGGGTACTTGCTCAGCAGGGTGCCTGCTTCTCCCTCTGCCCCTCTCTGCCTTCACTCGTGCTCTCTCTCATTCTTCTCTCTTTCAAATAAATAAATAAAAAAAATTTTTTGAAAAGAGACAAACAAAAAAACACAGAGAACTGGTGGTTGTCAGAGAGAAGCAAGTAGGAGGATGGGTGAAATAGGTAAAGGGGATTAAGAGTATGTTTATCTTGATGAGCATTGAGAAATGTATAATTGTCGAATCATTATATTGTACATCTGAATCTAATACATCGCCATATGTTAATTATACTTGAATTAAAAAAATTAAAAATAAATGTCATGTCTAGCACAGTAATAGATGCTTAATAACTAGAAATGCTTTGTGTAGTATCTCTATTTTATGTGTTGCTTATCAGATTTGTGAATTTGGGCAAACCGTTTACCTCTGAGTCTCTGTATGCTCACTGGCCAGACAGAGAAAATCAAATCAGCCTCACAGGGATGTGAGGATTAAAAGATAAAAACAGGTACAGAGTGACATTCAATACATATTTGTTCATATTTTCTCTTCTTCTTTCTCCTGACAATAATTTTTTCTGATTAATCTGAGCCTGTGAACTGTTTAGGTTAAAATATAGATTAGCAAAACTTGATGGCAAGGGTGTTTGTGTCCTCATCTGCCTGGACACTGTAAAAGTAAAAACAACTAATGCACTGAGTTGTGGTTTTCTTGGTTTGGAAAGCACCTCTTCTAGGGGATTTCTGCTGAGAGGTTCTTGCATTTAGAACAAGTTTCTTTCATCATGGAAACTCTAGCTCTGTGCAGCGTTGGTCAAGCACACCCCTCTTAGAAAGGCTTACAGACCCAGATGTGTAAAATGGTTTTAACACAAGCTGTCAGGTTTATCTCACAAAGAGAGGAGGTTGGAATTTATGACTCAGTTTTAGTTGGAGTCAGCGGTTTCTCCTAGAATGAAAGTTTTGTCTTGCTTCTCTCAGGGTAAGTGCAGAGGAGGATTTCATCATTGCTAACCAGGACACAAACTCTGGCAGGTGGACACGCTCAGGGTAGAAGTTGTCTCTGTGCCTTTGCAAACGTTGAATGTGAAAAGGGGGCAAGGCCCTGACTAGCATTTGAAAAGGTTGACTGTGAGAGAGGGATCCAGGAACACAAAGGCACTGCTGCTTCTGGCTCAGACCTGCTCTGAAACAGAACAGAATATTCCCTGGTTACACTAAAAAATCACAAGTGGTTTGTTTTTCCTTTTTTTAAAAAAAAATCACTCCTGCAACCATTATCAGTTTGTTAATATCTTTCTAAAACAGTTTTGGAAGAGAAGTGGTCTAGCCAGGCATTTTTGTTGCCATTGCTGTTCGAAAATATCATAGCTGTTTCCATTTTATAACAAACAGAAGAGCTTGGACTGGACTCAGCGTAACAGGCAAAGCTGGAGTCAGCAGAACTTGATTTTTATTTCCAATTTTGGAGCTTACTTATTGAAAGAACTTAGGAAAAGAGAAAATAGAGTCACCCCAACAATAACAAAACTTAGATTCTCTGAGCTATAGCAACTGAGAGCAATGTGAGGTCTAATTGGATGATCCATGCATGTGAAGCGTATCACAAGACCCAGATCACGCACGGAAGAGACCCTGCTTCTTGTCTTGTTTAATTAGGAAACTCGATTGGAAATTGAAGTCTGGGAATTTATTAGATCCATTTAATATTGTTCTCAAAAAGTCCCAGTGTGATCCAATTGCAAACAGCAATATGCTTACCTCTTACAGATTTTATGATAATTTATAAGAAAAAAAGAAAATATTTTGATACTTACTCTGCATTATAGCCATAGGACAATAATGTGGTCTGCTAGTGTTTGTTAGTATGTGCATTGTTATCTAATTTTTGATTATCTAACCTTAATTTTATTACTTTTTTTTAAAGGACGTGAATCATTGTCATCTGCTTATACCAAATTAAGTCATTCACAATGTGCTATTAAAAATCTTGAATAAGTCTTAATAGTTTAAAAAGTAATTTTTAACAACAATGGATATTACAAGCTTTGATACAAAGTATTTTGTGAGCTACAGAAACACAAAGGGCTTTTGCTCACTTTATCCCAAAATCAAGAAAGGAAAAGTTGCATTTTATTGTATTTTTTTATTTANGTGAATCATTGTCATCTGCTTATACCAAATTAAGTCATTCACAATGTGCTATTAAAAATCTTGAATAAGTCTTAATAGTTTAAAAAGTAATTTTTAACAACAATGGATATTACAAGCTTTGATACAAAGTATTTTGTGAGCTACAGAAACACAAAGGGCTTTTGCTCACTTTATCCCAAAATCAAGAAAGGAAAAGTTGCATTTTATTGTATACGATTGTGNTTAACGCCGGGATCACGCCCTGAGCCGAAGGCAGACGCTTAACCGCTGTGCCACCCAGGCGCCCCAAAAGTTGCATTTTATTGTATACGATTGTATCTCATTATAATTTAAGTAATTGGCTTGGTATTAGAAGTATCTGATTAAATCAGACACATCCAAACCAGTGAAAGCAATAATTATGTAAATGAAGCATAAATAATTAAAAATGAAAAATATTGAGAGTCTAGATCTAAAGCTTTTCAAAACATTGTGTGTGTTCTAGAACCAGCTCATTATGCAGAGCAGTGTCTAGGAGGGTAAAGTTAAGTAGAAAATCACATTGTAGAATTCTCAGTTTAATCTTAATCTAAATGATACTCAACTGCTTAACCACAAATGAATACATATGCTCATTATCATTTAGATACTGTTTTGCCAAAACATTAATTTGGATTTCAATCTCCTTTTCAATTAGAAATCCAGGAAAGCAGAAATGTAAATGCCTTGTCACTAAGACACCAATATAAGAAATCAGGTGAGGCATATGTCACCACCACCAATATTGTGTCAGGCCGTTTAAATCTAGTCGTATGTTGGCTGTTAATACAGATGTGAGAATTGCCTATTCCAGGGAAGCCTTTTTATGTTTTCCTGTGCTACTCAAAAATGGGAATATGTTTAGAGTACATTATCCAGTCAATATACACATTTTAATTTCTTTTTGGTCCTTAAGTTACTGTCTGGTATAAGTTTAGCCCCAAAGGAAACATAGAAGTTTTCAAAAATAGCTCATTTTCCCTAAATGCCTTCTTTCTCCTTTGAGGTAGAAGCAATATAAACACTGGAAAATATACTTTGTTGGGTGTTATGTTGCCCAGATAAGTCCTTGATTGAAAAAAATGAAATGTATTTCCTTTTCCTGAATTTTTTTTGGCTATCAGAGTTTTTATAGTGAAGACAATTTTATCTTACATTTATTATATCCTTCCTTATGTAATTTGGTCAAAAAGTGTATGGAGGGGTGTATGGGTGGCTCAGTCAGTGAAGCACATGACTGGATTTCAGCTCAGGTCATGATCTCAGGGTTGTGAGATCAAGGCCTCTGTGGGGCTCCGTAGGAGCCTACTTAAGAGTTTTTCCTTCTCCCTCTGTCCCTCCCCCATCTCTCTAATTAAGAAGAAGAAGAAGAAGAAAAAGAAAGAAAGAAAGAAAGAAAGAAAGAAAGAAAGAAAGAAAGAAAGAAAGAAATATGGAAAATATGCCTAAAGGTTCAAGGAGAACCAGCACAAGAATGTGAAAAATTTGGGCTAAATATATCTTGTTTGGGGGAATGTCTGCTTTCAGATACATGGAGTAGAAGAAATACTCTTCTATATTCCTGTCACTAAGTACAACAAAAAACTCCAGACATTATACGTATAACAAACATAAGAAGATTCTAAAAGGTGGAGAGAAGTTTGACTGGGGACATTGAGACTTGATGAAGACGAACATGAAGATGAATTCTCTGCCTTTTCTTTTGTCTCATATGTCCCAGACTGAATACTGGAAATGCCAATGGACACAGACTAAAAATAATGACAAAATAAAATAAAAGGAAATAAATAAAATAAAATAATAAAATCCTGTTTTCTTTGGTCACATGGCCAGGAAAAGGAAAGTGTACAAAGACAGAAAATCCTCTAGGCAATAACTGTTTTACTCTAGCCAAGACCACAGGAAAAAAAAATGTGCCACTCTCCTACCCTTCCTACCAAAGACTGAATGGAAAGCCAGATATTCACACTCTCCAGACTATAAAATGATACCTCAATCTCTTTAGACAGGGTAATATCAGAAAAGAATGAGTAGGAAGTCAAAACTTTGGCCTCTGGAGCACCTGGGTGGCTCAGTCAGTTAAGCATCTGCCTTCAGCTCAGGTCATGATCCCAGGATCTTGAGATCAAGTCCTGCATTTTGCTTGCTTCTCCTTCTGCCCACTGCTCCCCCTGCTTGTTCTCTCTCCCTTTTTCTCTCTGATAAATAAATAAATAAAATCTTTAAAAAAACACAAAAAACAAAACTTTTGCCTCTCTTGGGTGGTAATGAGACCCCCCTCCTTCCATGGATGTTAGTGTAGACCATATGAGGATCCTAAACTTCCATCTCACCCAGTAGCAATGAGGTGCTTTTCTACTTCCTCCCTGAGGTGATATCAGAGGAGGAGTAGTGGAGAGTCAGACCTTTCACCGGGAATGAAGGAATGGAGTATCACTGCAGATACTGCATCAAAAGTGTAATAAGAGAATATTATGTACAAGTCTATAACATGTGAATTTGACAACTTAGATGTGATGGATCAAGTCCTCAAAAAACATGTATTACAACTCACCCAATAAGAACTAGGTAATTTGAAAAGCTTTGTCCCTATTAAAGAAATTGTATTTGCAATTAAAGACCATCCAAAAAAAGATATCGCCAGGTCAGATAGTTTCACTAGAGAATTGATTTAAAGAAGAATTATGAAAGATTAGAAGGAGAATTAGCACCAGTGTTACACAATATCTTCCAGAAAATAGAAGAGGAACATTTGCCAATTCATTTTATGAAGGTAGTTTTATCTTGATGCCAAAACCAAAGACAGCAAAAAACATATAAAAATAAAGACCAATAGCACTCATGAATATAGATGCAAACATCCCTAATAAAATATTAGTAAATATAATTTGACAATATGTAGAAAGAAGTTTACATCTTAACAATATGGCATTTATTTGAAGAATATAAGGCAGGTTCAATATTCAAAGATTAATAATGCAGCCTGCCATATTAACATAAGAAAATCACATAATTCTATCAATTGATGAAGGAAATCATTTGACAAAATTCAACACCTAATCATGTTTAAAATATCAGAAAACTAGGAACAGATGAGAAATTCTTCACTGACAAAAAAAAAAATTCCAAAACACCCCCTATAACTAACATGATATTTAATGATGAAAATTGAATGCTTTCTCCCTAAGCAGGAGAAACAAGTAACAAGCAAGGATGACCAGTTTCATTACTAACATTCAATATAGTATTAGAAGTGCTAGGCACTTCAATAAGACAAGAGAAAGAAATAAAGGTATATAATTTAGAAAGAAAAGGGGGGAAACCTTCCCTATTCACAGAGAACATGATCATATATGTAAAAAATCCCAAGAAATCTACCAAAAGAAAGAAAAAACCTTTTAGAACTAATAATTGAATTGAGCCACATCATGGGATTCACGATCCATACAAAAATATCAATTGCATGTCTATATACTAGCAATAAACACATGGACCCTGAAATAAAAATACCATACTGCTTACACTCTCTCCCAAAAGAGTGGGAAACTCTACTTAATACAGATATCAGTTCTCCTTAAGTTGATATACAGGTTTAATGCATTTCTATTGAATTCATAGCAATTTTTGTTATAGAAAAGATTATTCAAAAATAATATATGGTAAGGCAAAGGAACTAGAATAGCTAAAAACAATTTTGAAAAAAAACTGTGAGCCATCAGTCTACCCAGTTTTAAGACTTATTAAACAGTTTGAGTAATCAGGACTGGGTGGCATTGGTGGAGCAGCAGATACCTCAAGCAATGCAACAGGTTAGACAATCCAGAAATAGCCCCACACACATATGCCCAACTGATTTTTAGCAGGAGTGCCAAAGTGATTCAGTGGAGGAAGGAAAGCCTTTTTGACAAATGGCATTGAAGTTTTGTCATCCATAAGCAAAAAAAATAATGTGTAAACTTCAACCTACACTTAATACCTTATACCAAAAATAACTCAACATGGATCATATATTTAAAAGCAAAATATAAAATTATAATATGTTTAGGGGCACCTGGGTGACTTCAGTCAGTTAAGTGTCTGCCTTCAGCTCAGGTCATGATCTGAGGGTCCTGGGATCCAGTCCCCTGTGGGACTCTCTGCTCAGCGGGAAATCTGCTTCTCCCTCTCCATCTTCCCTCTTCCCTCCTCTTCCCCCTCCCCCTCCCCTTGCTCATGCTCCCTCACTCTCTCTCTCAAATAAATTAACAAAATCTTTAAAAAAAAAACCCTCCTATAATATGTTTAGAAGAAAAGAAGACATATAAGAAAAACTTCAGGACCTTTTGTTTCACTAGAGTTCTCAAACATGAAAAACATAACTCAAAAAGAAAAAAAATGATAAATTGGGCTTCATCAAGTTCAAAACTTCTGCTCTGCAAAATACCCTCTTAAGATGATGAAAAGATAAACTACAGACTATGAAAAAAATATTTGCAAGCCATGTCTGTTAAAGGAATCATATCTAGACTATAAAAGAACTCTCAAAACACAGCAGTAAAAAACAAAGAAGAAACAAATCCAATTAAAAAATGGGCAAACAGCATGAAGGGACACTTCACTGAAGAAGATATATGGAGAGCAATAAGGGCATAAAAGATGTTCAACATCACTAGCAATTAGACTACAATGAGATATTACTACACATCCACTGGAACAATTTAAAAAAAAAACAGCAACAATACCAAATGCTGGTGAGGAGGTAGAGAGACAGTATCTGTCATACATTGCTGGTAGGAATGCAAAATGGTGCAGCCATGTTGGAAATTAGTTTGAAAGTTTGTTAAAAACACTAAACACTCTTAACATGTGACCCAACAATTCCCCTTCCGGACATTTATCTAACATAAACTAAAAATGTTCTAAAATAGATGAATGGTTAAACAAACCCACACCATGGAATACTCCTGTGCAGTACAAAGGAGTGCACACAAATAAAGAGAAATGGAACAACCTGGGTAAATCTCAAGGATATAATGCCAAGTGAAAAAAATCCAATATAGAAAAAGCCACCCTGTAATTTCCCATGTGATTTCATTTGTATAATATTCTCACAATTACAAAATATAGAGATGGAGAAATTTTTCATGGCAGGGGTTAGGGTTGACGGGCGGTAGGGAGGTGAGTGTGACTACAAAAGGGAACCCCATGGGAGAACTTTGCCAGGACGAAAAACTGTGTATCTCACTGCAGTGTGGTTACACAAATCTACACATGCAACACCATGACAGAACCATCCACACACTTCGTTCCAGTGTCAGTTTCCCATAGACTGTGCTCTATGTAACAGGTAACGAGTGGGGGCAACTGGGTGGAGGTATGTAGTTCCTCTCTGTGCTATCTTTGTGATTTCCTATGAACTTATATTTACTTCAAAAACAAGAAGCTTAAAAAAATCCTAATATGTCTCTGATAGTCTATAGAACTCGCTGTCTGTATGATGCCCCGTGTGGCAGAATCAAGCACTCCTTTAAAGTATATGTGATTTTTTATTGAAAGACTTGTCCATCGGGTGATAATTTGGGTCACTGCCTTCTAGGTTCTTTTCTCTTTGACTTGGGAACAATCAAAGAAGTCCTATTGGAGCTAAAAAGTTTGCAAAGCAGCATCTGTGTTTCTTCATAATTTTAAAATGCAGAATAAAGTAACAATGGATACTTTTAGTTGTTCTATAAATAAAACACGTCCTCTTTCTTTTAATGGAGACGGATTGAGTTCCCCGCTGAGTGGCCATTAAAGGAAGCACTGTCTGGTTCATATATATCTAGTAGCATAGAATATGGTAAATGATTCTGAAGCTAATGTCTGTCATCTAATTTTTTTTTCAAAGTAGTACATTTTTGGTATATTTAAAAATTTCCGAAAGCCATTTATTAATCCTAGATTTAATTCTAATTAAACCGGAATTCATTTAGTTTTTGTTTTAGAATTAGTATATCTAGAGCAAGTTCATTTTTACACACTTCAAGCTTTTCACATAATGCATAGCTAAATGTTATTTGGCAAGTCAATCTAGTTTCACATCCTTCAACATCCTTTGGTGGTACTTCCCTGTGCCAGGGGTGTGCGGATCATAGAACGAAAAAAGACCTTCTGGATCATCTGGTCCAGAGGGCTCAAACTGGAAGCCAGTAAGTGTTCTCTCTTGGAGCATGACTGTTTTTTAATGGAATTTGAATGTCTTTGGATGGGACACAAGATATCCCCAGTCGGCCATAGCCCAACCCACCTCTCTGGGGCGCCTCCAGAACCTTCCCACAATGTATTCCTTGGTTGGAATTTGAGTGTGGAACTCCTCCTCCTTGTTTAGTGTTCTCATGAATGAAAAAACAGAGCCCAAATGGGATATTCAGTTATTTAGTCACGGTCACATGGCTAATTCTTTGCAGAGCTAGGTCTACGTCCATATCTGTCTTCTTGTCCCCCACTTATTCCACTGTCTTATACACCCAGCAGGCGTTTAAGAAAAATTAAAAAAAAATAAGATGAAATAAAAAAACTGGTCCTAAGAGACATCTAGAAATCCTACATGTACAGAAGAATTTCTCTGTGTGCCCCCAAATGCTCAACAGAGCAGCCCAGAAGGAGACTTAGGCTGAGTTCTGTGTGATCTCTTATTTCCTCATGTGGACCAGACCCCACTGCAGGAAACAACACTCTTCCCTGCCAGCTTCCTCCCACCCCCACCCCCTGTCCAAATTGATTTTGTGCTTCCTGTTTTTCTGTGCTTGACAAAGAAAGCAAAAGTAACATGCTGTCAATGGACAGTTGCCAAAAAAGCAGAGTGGCCTTTAAAAAAAAATCACTTGCTTCAAATTTCCAACTGCAGTTCAAAGTCGCCTTCCAAGCAGACACTGCATTATGCTAATAATATGCTAAATCATGAAGGTCTTCCTATTTGTCTATTGATTGTTTAAGTAGAATGTTATGACAGGGAAGTTTTGGTGCTAGGAGTATCGACCGCCTTCAATGTGTTCTTAAGCAGGCAACTCTGTTGTATACATTACACTAAGTCTGATAAATTGCACATCATAAGTCATTTCATCTTGATGTTGCACTGGGACAGTCTTTTGGGAACTTTAACATTCTCAAAACATTGAGAAAATATAGAACATATAAAAATGATATTAATAATTACTTATTATTTATTGAGGGGCTTCTCTGAGACAGGAATAATACTAGGCATTTTACCTGTATCGTTTCTAATACATCACTGCTACTTATAAGGACTACTGTCTTCTTTGCACATTTGGCAGAACTGAGACTCAATGGTGAGGTCACTCTGCTAAACTCTCTCTGCCACTAATGTCTATTATCAGGATTTGAACATAGATCCATCTGAATTGAAGTTCGTGCTCTTATAAAAATGTCCAAATATTACTTAAATCGTTTTTTGTCTTTGAGCTCTGGGAGATCGGACATAGAGTTAGATGTTTTGGGTTTCAAACTTCTACTAAGCCAGTTCTTCTACTGGTGACAAGGTGAGGGACATTGGGGGGGCGCAGCGAGCGCAGCACAGCAGGGGCCCTTTGTGAAGTAATAACATACATACTTCAGACACACACTTGGCACCACACAGAACCCAGAGCACATATACTGCCCATGTAGTGACAGTCTCCAGGAAAGCTGGCAGAGTTGAGGTTTGAGGGGAAATGGGGAGATTGGGTTTAGAAGGAGAATTTTGACCCCTAGTAAATAGAATTTTCAAAAACAAGGATCAGGGGACCTGGGTGGCTCAGTCGGTTAAGCATCTGCCCTCAGCTCTGGTCTTGGTCCCAGGATCTGGGAATCCAGTGCTGCATTGGGCTCCTTGATCATCAGGAAGTCTGCTTCTCCCTCAGCCCCCCACCCTGAGCTCATGCTCTTTCTCACTCTCTCTCTCAAATAAATAAATAAATAAAATCTTTAAAACAAAAACAAGGATCATTTTAAAAGGCTGAATTACAGAATGGTTTTCAAGTGGCTATCCATGGAGATGTCATAACACACAGGAGGCTGGAGAAAGGGACAAGTTGAAGAGGAGAGAGAATTGAAATCGTGGCACTTGGGGAGCCAACCCACTTGGAGCAGAGCAGGGCTTGTTGCCCTGTGTACAATAGAGATAATGTAGACAATTTGTCCTTTAAAGCGAGTACTCTGGGGAGGAAAAAACCCTCTGAAATCAGAGTTAAGTTGGCTTGAAATATTTGGAAACTAATCAAGGATTATATAAAGACAGATACACAATTGTTTATTTTACTTTAACTTCAGAATTTTGGAAAGATTCCTATTTCTTGACTAGTTCTCTCTCTCTCGCTCTCTCTTCTCTCTCTCTTTCTTTCTCTGAAAGTAGGATTCTGTGACCCTACCACTCATCCTGACTATGAACTTCCATCTAAATTTTACCTTCTGAGCAGAGCACAGCTTAATATAACTATTTGCTAATTCTCCATTCAGACATTACATGGACTAACTTTCTGTCAGACAAAGGGAGAGCCATTATATTCCACCAAGTAATTAATAACAACATTCTTTCTGTCAACAGGGACTAAGAATTTTCTTGCTGCCTTTCTAGGATACTATTCTTTGAGCTTCGAAAATCCGCTCTCGTTTTCATGATTTTTTTCATCTTTAATAACTTTTTGTTGTCCCGTCTTCTTTCATTAATCCTTCTTATGCATGGCTCATTCGTTCTGAATGTGAGACTGCTCTCTTTCTTGCTTCTACCACAAACTGTTCTTTTACTAAGCTTTGGGCTCTGTTCAAAGTCTTCCAAAATACTGTTTCCTCTTCTCTCCTTTTTTCCTTATAACATTATTTACTTAAAACATTTAGAAATGAAATTGTAAGATTTTTTTCCCAGAATTGACTCTCATCAGCTATTTTCCCTGGAGAACAATGTGCCATCAAAAATAGACAGAAAAATCCAGCATGGTTTTTATTTCAGTTCAAGAATCATTTGTTGCACGCCTCCTACTAACTAAGTCATGTGCACGGTACATAGAATCGCATGGTTCAATAAACAGTCAATGCCCTCCTGTCTGGCATTTTTAGGGTCACTCTCCATAACCTTCCTCCTGACTCCTTTCCCCTCTCAGCACATAAACTTCCCTCTCTTCTTCTAAAAGAAAAGCAAACAAATATGCCCTGAACATTTCCATCTCCACTCCTTCCAATGTTCTAATTCTTTCTGCTCTTACTTAAAAAAAAATTATATATATATACATATATACTTGTATATGTGTGTGTGTGTATATATATATATATATCCCTATCACTAAAAACCCACTCCGATAATTCACCTTGTATTTGCACACATCTGTTTGAAAATCTGTTTTCCTTACCAGACTGAGCCCCATGAGGACAAGGAGCAGGTTTTACTTATTAGGTTAAATCATGCAAAATTGCTATTTAAATTGCCACTAACTGTTTTAGCTTAAAAAAAAGTAGCAATTCTGGTTCAACCTACTAATCTGTATCCTTAGCACCAAATACAGTATGTAACACAAGAGTTAGGTTCAATAAATACTGAATAGCTATGAATTAACACATGAAACATTCATGCTTTATGGACTTATTAAATGGTTGCTATAAACTTTTAACTCACATCTATATCTTAGAATTGATCTCCCCTTAAATGATTTGTTCTCTAAAGCTTCAAAGCATCAAAATATACTTTGTTGGAAGAAACAGTTACCTGTATACTTATAGAATCTAAATATTATAATATATATCCATATACATATACCAAAAGTGTACATGAAGCCATATTTGGGTTTCTGAAATAAGACATATTTAATTTGTAATGGTTATTATATTACAATCATTAAAGTCATAGTGAAAATTTGAAATTCATGTACTACTTTGTGACAGTTGTTTCAATTTGTATTTGCACATGTTGCTTTAAAATGAAAAGATTATGTCTTCTTTTAAAGGCACATTTCCAAGTTATATTAGAATAGCAACTTGTGTGTTTTTTTCTTTCTTTTTTTTTTAAGGTTTTTATTTATTTATGTGACAGAGAGAGACAGCAAAAAAGGGAACACAAGCAAGGGGAGTGTGAGAGGGAGAAGCAGACTTCCCGCCGAGCAGAGATCCTGATGGGGGTCTAGATCCTGGGGTTCGATCCCAAGACCCTGGAATCATGACCTCAGGTGAAGGCAGACGCTTAAGGGCTGAGCCACCCAGGCACCCCCTGTGTTTGTTTTTTTTTTTTAATCTTATCACATGTCAGTGTTTTAGTGTCTGTTGACCCTGATCTCTAGCCATTTTCCTGATTTGGGGAGTTGAGTTCATCTTAAAACTTTCATCCTCAGAACCAGTAGAGACACAGGGACTTCTCTCTAATCAGAAGCAAGTCTTGAAAAAGGCAGAAAGGCATTCCATCTTTCATTCTTTCTAGGAAATGCGTTTCCTATTTTCTTTGTCTTTGAATTAGTAACGCTGTCCCAGTTCTTTTTTCAATGGCTTGATCATGATCCTGGATGTTTTTGTTGTTGTTCTCGTGTTGCTTTTGTTGTTGTTTGGGGTTTGTTTGTTTGTTTGCTTGTTTGCTTTTTTCCCTCAGTAAAAATGGCATCACATTATCTTCTTTATCAGCAAAACAAATGTATCCTTTAAGTAAGCTAAAAGAGTTGAAAGAAAATAGATCCAACCCAGATCTCAGGAGACATGGGCAGCTTTTATGTCAGGAAGAAAAATTATCATCCAGGCATGGAAGCCAAAGTCTTCTCCTGGAATTCCACTCATGCTCACCCCAGAAATCCTGGGAAGTGTGATAGGAGAATTTTCCCTACTGTGCATCCCCCTGGGGGGCAGGACACACTCAGGTGGATTTGTTTGTCCATTTTCTGTGAAAGGCTATGGGAAGCAGTGTACAGCAGTTCCAGCAAAAGAATTCAAATAAGAGAAAAAAAATTATTAGTCATAAACTGTGTCATATATACATGTACATACCCACTTATATACAATGTAGGGTATAATGAGGTAACTCAGATAAGAATCAAAGTTCTGCTTTGGCAAGGAATGTCCCAAGGACCATGCTAAAGTTGAAAAAATGCTTGTCATTGTGCAAATTCTTCATTCACAAAAGGTACAGTTATTCTTTTTGAGACATTTCAAAATGAAGGACGAACTCAACTTTCCCAAGGGTAAAATGTTTATGTAAAATTGTATGTTGGAGAAATAAGGAGTTTGAAGCCAAATGAGGTGGATTACAGTTGAACATGATGACTTTGGGCAAAGGGTTTGAGTCTTGGACTATGGCTTCCTCAAATGGAAATGGAAATAAGAATTCTTGCATATCAGGATTACTGTAAACATTGAAAGCATTGAACATTTGAAAATGCTTTGTAAACAAAAATGTGAAACAAATGTTATCTATCCTAACTTCTGCTTTCTGGGGAAGGAGTTAACAATCTATGTATCATTGCCTGGCCCTTAGAACTTTATCTTCTCACTGGACCTGGAAAGAAGGTGAGGCAAAGCAGGAAGACTGGGGCTGCAGAGTCAGAAAGGCCTTAGTTTGAGTCCTGGTTCCATTACAGACAAGTGGGTGTAATCCTTGGGAAGTTACTCATTGGGAGGACAAAAGGCAGCATGCGTATCTAAGTGACATGGCTCTGTATTTTGAACTTCATCTCTATCACTTAGCAGTCTTTGAATATTAGGCAACTTGTCCAACCTCAATTGCTATTTGCATCAAATGGGGATAATGAAGTATATTTCTCATAGTGCTGAAAAGAATCATAATAATGATGTATAATATTTGTTAGTTTGTATTTTGAGAATGTGAATTATTCAGAACATGGACAAGCAGACCCTTGAGTCACACTGAGATGGCCTGAGAACTCTGTCTGCTTAAAGCCAGCATTCAGAGAAGGAAGCTTGATAAGCTTTTCAAGTCAATGCTACTTACTTTTCTTTCCTTGCTTTGGCTATGAATTAGATATTACAGCACTCCATCTGAAGGAAACCCATAGAAGAGAGCTCAGTTATGTTTCTGAAGTGAATAAATAAGTTTGATCTTCAAAACTCACCAGACAATCTGGTGTATAGGGAACTTGGGCGAAGGCCTTTTAGCAAATACACAAACTTCTAATCTCCTCCATATGTGAGAAAAGCAAGCTGTCACATGAAGGGTCAAATGTGTTCATGAGGCTCACGAAACTAATTCTTATACTACGTGGGCTGCCTACGAAATGGGCATAAAAAAGATTAAGGCTTTTAAAGATACTCTCCTCCAGACTCCTAGCTATAGATTGTCTTCAACAACCCCTGTAATTACTTTCATAGAGCACATAGAACACAAGGCAGAAGTTTCAGGATTATAAACCCTGCAGATTCTTCTCAGTATCCAAGAAGAAGGCAGCAGATGTGGTTTTATTCACACACAACAGAATAGAAAGCCAGTTACCCCCAACTCTCAACTCTGCTATTTGGGCCCCACAGAGCCTATTTTACATTATGCATGATGGAGAGATGCCCCAGACCCCAGCCCAGGCAAGGGTCACCTGGTGACAAGCAGCAACACCCAGCTCTGATTGGCAAGGATAGTGCACAAACCATTTTGTAGCAAAAAGAATTAGAGCTGCAAGCATCCCCTGGCTATAGATTTACTTCTTTTTTTTCACATTCTCTTTGTGAATAAGACCCAAGAGAGATGTTGGATGCCTAGCTAAAGCTCATTATGACTAGAAGTCTGTGCCACGAGGACAGCTCTCTCTCTCTCCCTTTAACACGGAGAGCCAGGAATCTCTCAATGCATGTGGCCTAGCCAATTTTTCTCTTTACAGAAATAAAGTTATAATAATAATAAAATAAGTGTTTATTATTATTCATAGAAACTGTATAGTTTGAAAAGCCCTCTTCTATATAGTAGCTCATGTATTTCTCACAACAATCCCAGTGAATAAAAGTTATGCATTATAGAGGAGAAACGCTTAGCTGAACTCCCCAGATAAGGAATTCTTGGTCAGCTGTCCACAGTTATCACATATTTTGAAGGATATGACCTCATAGAATTCTCCAGGTAAAGAAAAAGTCTAACACTATGTGATGCTTGGATTCCAAATTCCCTATAATCTTTCATGCTGATGGATAGGGCTAGACAAGATGAACCTTCAGCCTTTCTTCTTTTAAACCCCTTTCCCCTGATCTTACCCTTATTCCCCTTGATCATGGGAAGGTAAAGTCACCTGTTCTCAAGTGTGAAGAGGCCACAGATAAATCTTAGATCACTGGTTACGCAGAAGATAAATTGTAAGAGATGAAAATATTTCAAAATAGAAGTATGGCATCTAAACAAGACCATGAAAGAAATAGATCATCCAGTGTCAGCAATTCCACACAAAGTCAAGAACTGCATTCTCTGTCCCAAAGTGCCACCTCTAGTGTCTCTGTCCAATATTCATTGGCAGCAATCTATCTCAGCAATTTCCACAGAAATGGGATGGAGGAGATTTTTACCTTCTTCTCCCATGAAAGATCCTAATGATTCTAATGTCACACCCAAAAAAGATGACCACCAGATTATCAGAAAATCTTCTCTGCATCCCTCAAAGTCCAGTTTTCGGAACTTGTCTTTGCTTGTTTGTATTCATGTTGTATCAATTTGACATTGCCCCAACTCACCTCTTAAAGGTGTGCTTCTGATTAGGGTATGAAACACAGATAAGAAACCTTTATTACCTCAGTAGAAACAAGAGTAACCCAGATAAAACTATGAACATGTTTTCTACAGAGCTAACAAGAAATGGTGGATACAAGTGACCCCTTACATGCTGAAAAACAGAAAGAAATAAGCTCGTATTTGATCAGCACCAAACAATGGCATAAATGAGGCAAGGTACCTAAATATTGATGTGGTCAGGCAGAATTGGTTAGCTCTATATAGAGAGGTATTTCAGAAATAAGGAAAAATCAGCTGAACCTTAGATCACAGTATAGGCTGGCAACACTAATAGCAACTACGTATGGTAATGGATGTTAGCTGGACTTATTGTGGTGATCATTTCACAATGTATACAAATGCAGAATCAGTATGTTGTACACCTGAAACTAATATTATGTTGTATGTTAATTATATCTCAATAAAAAAATATAACCCAATTAGGTGTCAAGTTGAAAACATTTAAAAAAAAGAAATTTTCTAATTTTTGATAAAAATTATAGATGCATAGAACCAAGAAACTAAAAATAGTTGCAAAAGAGACAGACAGAAAGAACCCTATGCAGTTTGCTGAAATACAAAAACAATTTAAAAAAAAAACACTTTCAAGTATTAAGAGGAAATGACACATTCATAGAGATAATCAACAATAAGAATTATAACTGATTTCTAATTAGAAACAATGTAAATCGGATGATAATGGAATGGCATCTTTAAAATGTTAAAGGAAAAAGTAATTAACAACCCAGAATTCTGTTCTTTATTCAGGGAAAATATCCATCAAACGTTAAGGTACAATAGTGACATTTTTCAAATAAAAGAAAGCTGTGAGAATTTGTCATTAGCACACTTGCACTTTAAATATTTCAGATGGAAAGAAATTATACCATAAGGAATCTTGACTCTATAGGAAGAAATGTATATATGTATCTATATAAACATAAAAGACTTTTCTCTGTCTCTCTCTCTCTCCTTTTTGTTTTTGTTTTTTAGGGACAGAGGGAGAACATGCATGTGCATAGGAGTGGGAAGGGGCAGAGGGAGAGGGAGAGAGAAAATCTCAAGCAGTCTCCATGCTCAGTGCAGAGCCCAATGTGGGGCTTGATCTCAAGACCCTGATATCATGACCTTAGCTGAAATCAAGAGTCAGACACTTAACTGACTGAGCCACCAAGGTACCCTGGTAGAGCTCAGATTTATTTATTCATTAGGAGTGAAATAGAAAATGTAGACATTGGTCAAACATTAAGAAGAAAGTAATTATAGACACTTTTATGCCACTAAATTTTACAGGTTGCATAGAATAGGCAAATTCCTTGAGAGACAAAATTATCAAAACTGACATAAAAAGAAATAGAAAATGTGAATAGCTCTCTATCTATTAAATAAACAATTTATAATTAGAAACCTTTTCATAAAGAAAACTCTGAACCCAAATGACTACCTTGAATAATGGAAATTTTAGACAAAGTCTTTTGAAAACAGAGAGGTTATTGCTTCCTAACTCATTTAATGATTTTATCACAACCCTAAAAGAAAAACCTGACAAGGACCATTCCAAAAAAGAAATTAAAGGGGCGCCTGGGTGGCACAGTGGTTGAGCGTCTGCCTTCGGCTCAGGGCGTGATCCTGGTGTTATGGGATCGAGCCCCGCATCAGGCTCCTCCGCTATGAGCCTGCTTCTTCCTCTCCCACTCCCCCTGCTTGTGTTCCCTCTCTCTCTGGCTGTCTCTATCTCTGTCAAATAAATAAATAAAATCTTTAAAAAAAAAGAAATTAAAGACCCAGATTTATAATGAACCTAGCCATATAGAACCTTTAATAAGAAATAGCTAATTAAATCTAGCAATATATAAAAAGGATAATACATTATGTTTAAATGGGGTTTAGCAGGGAGTGCAAGATTGACTTAAAAGTGAAACATCCATCCATGTTATTCACCACATTAACATAATAAAAGACAAATTATGTAATCCTCTAAAGAGAAGAAAAAGCATTTGACAGAATGAAGTTCCATTCATCTTACAAGTTTTCAATAAACTGTAAATAAAAGAAACCTTGTCATTCTGATAATGGGCATGATAAAAGCCTACAGCTAACATTATATCTAATGGTAAAGACCATATTTTTTTCCCTGTATTAGTCTGGGCTCTCCAAAGAGATAGAAGCAATATAAATATATATTTAAAAAATATATTAAATATATATATTTCATATACACATATATTTAATATATATTAAATATATATTTAAAATATATTAAATATTTATTTAAAAACTAGTAAAAGTAAAGTAAAAAGTAATATAAAAGTAAAAAAGTGGTGTACTGAAGTTAATAAGTACAAGAAAAGAAACTCAATAAAAATTGGCAAACGAGGGGCGCCAGAGTGACTCAGTTGGTTAAATGTCCAAGTCCTGATTTCAGTTCATGTCACGATGTCAAGGTCATAAGATCAAGGCCGGTGACCTGCTCCACACTCAGCATGGAGTCTCCTTACGATTCTCTCCCTTTGCCCCTCCTCCCCCACACATGCATTCTCTAAATTAATTAATTAATTAATTAATTTTTTAAAATGGTAAGAGACTCAAATAGAGTAGAGAAGATCTCTAAATGGCCAATAAGCATATCAAAATGTGCTCAATATCATTAGTCATGAAGGAAAGGCACATTGAAACCACAAGAAGATATCATTCCATCCCAACAGAACGATTAATTAAAAAGGCTAAAATTCCTAAATGTAGTCATTAGAACTCCTGTATTGCTGGTGTGAGTATACCATGTGCAATCATTTTGCAAAGCAATTTGCCAGATTCTTGCAAATTTAAACCCAGAACTTTCCTATGACAAAGTGGCATCACGTGCCCATATTTTCAAGAAGAGACTTGTCTAATGATGTTCATAGTGGCTTTATTCATAATTTCCTAAAACTGAAAATACCATAAATGTCCATCAACAGGAGAATGGAGAGATGCATAACAACATATTCATACAATGGGATATTTCTCAATAAGAGAAAGGACCAACAGCAAGTACATGGATGCCCTGCAAAAACATCATGCTGTGCAAATCAAGATGCTTAGAGAGTACATGCTGTAGGATTCCATCCATGTGAAGTTTAAAGAACAGGTAAGACTTATTTGTAGTGACAGAAGGAAGAACAGTGTTTACCTCTTATTGGGGAGATGTTTAGTGGATAGAGGGACAAAGGACTTTCTAGGTTGGTAGTTAAAATGTAAAACACAGCTTTTTCCCTCCTGTGTAGGGAAACCCAGTCTTCCTTACTACGTGATTCTTCCCTGTGTATCTCCTTTATTACTCACATAAAATTCTACTTCTGGTCGTCAAACGTGTGGAGGTTTTTCCCCACAAGAAGTGATTCTCTGACACACCAGCTGGGAGTCCTACAATTTAATTCAATCCTGAAGCATCTATCTGGAGATAGTATAAATCTCACCGGTTAAGTGCTCAATCCCACAACATTGTCCCCCCGCCGCCGGTCACATACACACACATTTACGTAATGCCTGTGTTTCTGACCAATTGGGTATAGATCAGAACTCCCAATAATCAACTCTTTGGGTTCAATTAATTTTCTAGAGCAGCTTACAGAACTCAGGGAAACACATTTACAAGTTTATTAAAGGATGCGATAGAGGACACAGGTGAAGAGCCAGATGAAGAGATACATAAGGAGAGGTCTGGGAGGGTCCTGAGCATAACAGCTTCTGTCCCTGTGGGGTTGGGGTGCATCACCCTTCCAGTGTCGATGTGTTCACTCACCTTGAATCTCTCTAAACCTCATTATGTTGGGATTGCTGTAGAGGCTTCTTCACATAGGTATGATAAATTATTAACTCCATTCCCAACTCTGCTCCACTCCCTGGAGGATTGGGAGTGAAAATACCAAGTTTCTAATCATTGCTTGGGCTTTCTGGTGGCCAGCCCACATCCAGGTGCCCTCCAGGAGCCCACTCAGAGTTGCCTCATTAGGAGCAAAAGATGCTTCTAGTGCTCTTATCACTTAGGAATTTACAATGGTTTTAGGAGCTGTGTGCCAGAAACAGGGGCAGAGACCAGTATGTATACTTTCTATGATCTCACAGTGGTCTATATCTCAATCACAGTGTGAATTACACAGTGTATACATTCAACAAAACTCATGGAACTGTAAAATTAAGATCTATGCATTTCACTGTACAGTAAATTATGCTGAAATTAAAGAAAAAGAAAAATACCCTTAGATCACATAGTAGGCCAGAAACCCACTCTCATCTCTATTATCTTGAGTTATACTCAACTGGATCAACCAACAAAATCCAGATGGAATTGAGCAATGTGTCCTGGGTTTTAACCCTGTCCATAAAATAGAATAACAATAATCTAAGTTGCTTAAATTTCTTATCATCTGATAAATTTTCGTCAGAACGAATTTATTCATTCTTTGACTCCCTCTGATTAATTTGGAGAAATGAATGTTACAAGCCATGGACAAAGCTTTTCCCCTCTCATATTTTCCTTTGCTCAGCTCTGGCCAATGGATTCCATTCTAAGTCCTGGTGCAATCTGAGGTGTCTGGCTCAGTAGCTGAAATTTGGGTCAGCTTCCGCTTGAATTTTCCAGTTTCTTTTGTGCCTTCAGAGGTAGAATATGCCATGGCGCCTGGGTGGCTCAGTCGGCTGAGTGTCTGCCTTTGGCTTAGGTCATGATCCCAGGGTCCTGGGATTGAGTCCTGCATCAGGCTCCCTGCTCAGCAAGGGGTCTTCTTCTCCTTCTGCCCCTCCCCCTTGCTTGTGATCTCTCTCTCTCATGCTCTCTCTCTCTCAATTAAATAAATAAAATCTTTTTTAAAAAAGTAGAATAAGGCAATGATAAGATAATTGCATTTCCATTGTTCCAGTTTCAGGAGCTAAGTGAACACTGCAGTAGATTACAGTGACCACTCCACAACTACAAGATGTCAGAAGCTTCAAATCCCAGAGCCTAATGCGACCTCTGCAGTAGCCAACATCCCAGGTGCATAAAAGAACTTTATAGGAACCCCTGGGTGGCTCAGTCAGGTAAGCATCTAACTCTTGATTTTGGTTCAGGTCATGATCTCAGACTCCTGAGATCTAGCCCTGAGTTTGTCTCCATGTTGAGAATGAAACTTGCTTGTGATTTTCTCTCCCTCTCCCTCTGCCCCCCTGCCCCCGCCACTGCCTGTGCTCTCCCTCTCTTTTAAAAAAAAAAAGCCTTATATAGTAGTGTCTCCCCAGCACAGGGCTGTTCCCAGAAGCCAAACCATGCTGCCTTCTAGAATTCTGTTCCATGATTAACTGTCCAGGACAATGCAGGCAGTGTTGGTAGAAGGAGGTGCATGGGGAAAAGGGAGAGAGAAAAAGAGAAAGGCATTTTCCTTTCTGTTTATCCTAGTTATCAAGACACTATCATCAGTGCATTTGGGGGAAATTTCCCATAAATAGGTTAACTGAAAAAAATATTCCCACAACTGTGCAGACTGCCTCATCTGAGGAGAGTGTCTTCAGAAACACTGTTTTTTCTGACAATCTTTAGCAATTTTAAATGCAGGCAACACTAGCCCTCCAGTCTTCCCCAAGGCCTTCTTATTCTCCTTACCATCCTTAATAAATATTTAAAGAACACTTTTTTAACCTCTCTCTTTAGCTTCTGCTTTCTGATACCTTACTCCTGAGTTGAAAAAGACCTCTGGTCTAGAACACTCTTTATTCCTGTGAGCATCTGTAAGAGAAAAGTCTCCAAAACACACCAGGGTTTTGCATTTCCTGGGAAAAAAGAGAGAAAGGAAAAGCAAACAGTGTTTCACTCATCAGTGTTCAAAAGGCCCAACCGGAGGCTCTCCTTGGGATCTCCTATTCTGAAACAAGCCTGCCTGGCCCCAGAGGGATCTCTCTTTCTGCTGCAACTAGATGGAATGTGCATATCCTGTAGTCCACCAGGCTGCAACCTCAGGCATCTACAGTAAGGCTGCCTTAGCCCACCTGTGAACCAGCTTCCCTCCCAAAACTTTCCTCTCCTGAACAAAAGTGTGCCAATTAGTCTCACAGCTGCCTTTGTAGCTTGGGATTCCCGAGGGACCCAGCCTCCGGTTTGCTGAGAGATGCCAGATTTGTCATCAGGAAAAGGGATTTAGGAAAAATGCAGGATCCCAGATCCTGGATGGGCTAACATGGCCACGGCACAGTATGTTCCTGGGAAAAATTAACACAATAGGGCAGTGAAGGCAAAAGTATATGCTTTATTATCAAACCACAGCTTGAGCCTCAAATTTCTATCTGGAAGCATCCCCTTGTGAGTCTGGTGGAATCTAAGTAGATCGGGGAGGGCAAATTCATGGCCTGTGTGCTCTGCAGCCCCATGAGGCACCCCTTGCCAACACTGATAATCCATCACGGCCTCAGAATCCTTCCCCAAGTAACATTGTGGCACAGCAGAGGAAAGCTGTTTACAGCCTTACACTAGATGGAGAGTACATCTAGGATGCCTGTTCCTTAGGCTCTTTTTCCTGGTCTTTGTTCCTTCTTGTTCTAAGGTGGGCAGGAGTGGTAATGAAGGAGATCTCTTCTTTCCAAATGAGAGGCACGCTAAACCCCTTTATAATCCTAGAAGAGAATTATTAAAATTTTTTTAAATTAGAGATACAAAAGCCTTGGGACCCATCAAAACAGGTTTTCAGGTAGAAATGAGACTTGCTCCTGACGCATGTCAGACCTCCAACAAAGGATCATGGTGGGAGAGGGGAAGGGATTAGAGCTTCCACTCCTGTGAGGACGCATAACTAATAGTACATATTTGCACTGTCATCACCGTAGTAAAAATAATTGTTTTTATCTTCATTTTATAGATTAGGAGACTGAGGCTGAGGAGACACACTTACCATCTTGAGGTCACAGAGCCAGTGAGAGTAGGAGCTTAATTAGAAAGTGCCTGTCACGGGGCGCCTGGGTGGCACAGCGGTTAAGCGTCTGCCTTCGGCTCAGGGCGTGATCCCGGCATTCTGGGATCGAGCCCCATCAGGCTCTTCTGCTATGAGCCTGCTTCTTCCTCTCCCACTCCCCCTGCTTGTGTTCCCTCTCTCGCTGGCTGTCTCTGTCAAATAAATAAATAAAATCTTTAAAAAAAAAAGTGCCTGTGACACCAGTCCCTTGCTTCACCCCATTCCTAGATAATCCCCTTGACAAAATGACTAGGTGTCAATAATATCTGTGGATCTGGGGCACCTGGGTGGTTCAGTTGGTTAAGCATCCAACTCTGGATTTCTGTTGAGGTCATGATATCAGGGTCATGAGACTGAGTTCCACTTTAGGCTCTGTGCTCAGTGCGTGGAGTCTGCTTGGGATTCTCTCTCCCTCTGCCCCTCCCTCTGCTCTCTCTCCCTCTCTTTCTTTCTCTCTCTCTCTAAAATAAATTACCTTACCACCCCACTCAACCCCAAGAACCAGGTGCTTGGAGCTCTATGATAAAAGATTAATCATTTTAGAATAATTATTATTTACAATAGACATTTTTTAAAATCAAAACACGCCTGAAAAGAATACGTATCTTCTATCACTCCTGTCTGAGCACTGTACCTGTCTGTCAGGTGGCTCTCCTCTGGAACAGGTGACTCAGCTTTAAGAGAGCACAGCTACCCACTTGAGAAGGAAGGAGACTGTCTCCTATAGAAAGGAGCTGGCTTTGCATCTGGACAGAAAGAGCTTTCCCCTCACTCCCATGTACTGAAAGTCTGCCCTCTCTTAGGTGGACATGGATCAGCATAAGGTAGATGTGACTCATGCATTCCACTAAGTCAAGAAGACAATGTTTGAGCTCTGTTCCTCATGGTAGGGGAATGGTTAGTCCTTCTAGAAAAACAGGGGGCTATTCAGAAGACACATTTTCTAGCTTATTACCTGAGTTTAACCTGTTTTTATGATGTTTCCCCACTAAAGTGCAAACAAATCTTATTTTTATATTGATTTACTTGTCAGAAAATTCATTAATAACACTGAAATGCCTGAAATTCAAGAAAAACAAAACAAAACACGTTTCTTCCATTATTGATAAACATGAGGAGCTGACTCTGGTGCTGAAATCATTCTTAAGTCCCAGGAGGCAAAAGACCTGGACACAGTGTGACTGAATATGAAATTCAAGTGTATGTAAGTGGTGCTAAAGGTACAGGAAGCGGTGACTATCTGGGAAAGAGAGCTCCTCCGAACCTCTGCATGTCTCAGGACCACTCAGACCCTTCCAAAGACCAATGATGAGTGTTAGTAAGTCTGTCATAATAAGGAAATTAGCATCTTGCACACAGATACCATCATTCTCTTCATTTTCTGATTCATTTATTTTTTTAAATATGCTCTTTTTAAAATTTTATTCATTTATTTGTCAGAGAGAGAGAGCACAAGCAGGGGGAGCAGGAGGCAGAGGGAGAAGCAGGCTCCCTGCCGAGCAAGGAGCCCAATGTGGGACTCGATCCCAGGACCCTGGGATCATGACCTGAGCCAAAGGTAGAAGCTTAACCCACAGCGCCACTCAGGCATCCCTCATTTTCTGATTTAAAGAAAATCTTGGTAATGCTTGATATTTGTGCCAGCTACTTTTTTCCTTTTTTAAGAAACAGAGTATTGGCTACTGAAGTAGCTACCTGAGTATAGGGAAAAGACCAGGCTGGGTAAAAAGGACAAGGTTTTGATTGGCAAGATAAGATATTGTGGTGATGGTGAGGGTTCACACTGGTCCGTTAGAGTTAATTGTTTGTGTTTTTTAATATATGCTCTAGTGGCACAAGTCCTGTTCTGTTCTTAATTCCTGAGCTGTTGTTGTGATAGTCACACAAGTCTGTGAGAAGTTTCTGGGGCTATTTTCTTGGTTTCCCTCCCTCACCAAATTGCTAATCAGTTCCCAAATCTTACAAGATTGTCTTCCCTAATGAGCAATGTTTACCCTGACAACCACATTTGAAGCCCATCTCTCCCAAAATAGATTAGGAAGGAAGACAGACTCAAAGGCTAGTGAAGAGCTTCTCACCCTGCTAAAGATATTTTTAAGTGTCAAAACTCCAGCGGACAAACTACTGGAGAAAGAGGCCAGGAAGGAACATAAGGAATGTGGTGGGGGTTTGATGGAGGCCAAGGAAGAGCACAAATGGTATTAGGACAGGACCAGGGTCTGACGCCCAAGGATGAAAAGCAAGATAAGGACCACTTGCCCAGCTTTTGTCAGAATGAATTGCATAAATTATTATGATCAGGACAGCCTACGGAATCACATTTCTTTTTTCTTGTTGATATGTTTATAGTACTCCGGAAGAGAGATTTTTAATTTGAAATTTTTGCCATCCTTTTACTATCAGATTATGAGAAGTAATCTCTCATTTCCAGACTGAAAAGGGAGATGAGTTTGAGCAACATGAAAAATGCAAAGCACTTACTTTATTTTATCCTTTTCTGTCACTGATCTTCCTGTGTTCCCAGAGCAACAATAATAAAAAGTAAAATATCTGAGTATGGTGGATATTTTCTTAAATTCCAGTTCCAGCTATGTCACTTTCTGACTCAAAAGCCTTCACAGTACTATCCAAATCCCTTTATATAGGGCTCAGCCTTCCCTTTTGAATTTTTCTTTTATATCCAAACTAGACAACTTTGTGATTTCTCACGTTTACTCCTTCCCCATGCTATCCATCAACCTTTCTCTGTCAAAATCCTGCTAATTCTTTAAGGTTCACCTCCAAGACACTTTGTGATTCCCTCTCCTGGATGTAAACTCTTCCTCTTTCTGTCCCCTTAGAACATTTTCCTGTGTCTCTGTGTGTGCACACTTCATCTACTCTGCCTTGCTGCGGTTCTGTTATAAATTATTTGTGTACTTGTTCAACCCATGTCTGAGTGTACATATCTTCCTAGGGGAAATGTGGGTGTTTTCATTATGTGGTGCCCTCCTCAGGCCCTAACACTACAGATTGTACAACTTTGGTGACACCAAATACCTGTTTTCTGACTGCATTTGTCAAATCATGACTGGGTGGGGACCTCATCGCTCTATTGACCCCCACTTCAAAGTTAATATGTGTCAGTTGATAACTTGGAAAGTGCATCTCTCAATGTTTAAAGAAGAGAATGTGAACTCTGAGAGAAGATACAAGACATCTGGCACCCATCTATATGGTGCAGTCACGAATCTGACCCAGCCAAGATCTCAACTTTTTTTTTTCAAGATTTATTTATTTATTTTTAGATAGAGAGAGGGAGAGAGAGTGCACAAGTTGGGCGGAAAGGCAGAAGGGGAGGAAGAGAGAATCTCAGACTCCCCATTGAGTGCAGAGCCTGACAGGGGGCTCGATCTCATGACCCCCAAAATCACTGCCTGAAACGAAGAGTCAATGGCTTAACCCACTGAGTGACCCAGGTGCCCTCCAAGATCTCAATTTTTAATGCTCTGACTTCTGTATATTTTAATAGCCCCACCTCTTTCTATTTTAAAGGCTGAGGCAGTCTGCATTAAAACAAAAAATCTGGGACAACTAGAGAGAATTGAGTTCGGGCATAACGGTAAATGGCTTGGTACATTCTCCTTAAGGAAAATGTAACTGAATTGGAGCTATCCCAGATATCTATCAGTGTCTTTTATATTAAAGATACTGCCACTGACTCTGTTGCTAAATATGTGGGCGAGGAAGGCTGGAAAGACCAGTGTGAGCAGCTGTCCTTTCTAGTGAATTTGAATTAAGGCTGTTCTTTCCTTAGCAGCTGTGGATGCTGTTTGCTGAGCTTGTTGCTATTTTTGATCCTGGTTTCTTCAAAAAAGAAGACAAAGAAAAGAAAGGGAAAGTCACACTGTCTCTGGTAGTCCTCATGTCCAGCTGCGCTCCGTCCATTTTCCTGAGGCTCAGGACTATAAAGCAGCGTATACTCCTAGGTTTTCTGTTCCCAATTTTCAGTTCACTTTATTGTTATTCCTACGTACTGAACCTGCGGTCATACATTACCTTCACATCTGGAGCATCAGAGAAGTTGCAAGCAGTGTTTCAGTAGAGCTGGTTCACTGGCTGCTTTCCATAGCTTCAGTTTTTTTGTTTGCATCTAGCGATTCATTAATGGGTATTGGGTCCCCGGTGACACTGGTTAAACTGCCCAGAATGATGCGTGCGAAATTTGAGGGGAATCCAAACCTCCACACCACATGACTTTAAATCCCCTGTTCCCGTCAGCATTTAAACCTCCTGTAGCTTGACACCTCACTTTACCCACCAGCTTCTCCACAGGCCTGGCCATCCCCTTGTTTGGTGCCCTGATATCTGCTTATTGGACATCTGGTCCAACCTGTTCCCCAGAGCAGAGTGTGATGACTGCTCCTGGATCTTAATTGGTGAAGAAAATCTCTGGCTTTTTGCAAATGAATATGTAATATCTATTGCCCACGAGCTTACTCTCCATCTTCGTGACTGACCAACAGGACACAATTTCTTGCATAATCTCTAGTCTCTAGACGTTTATGCCCCTGGCCTACATTCACTGACATTTAAGACCATACACTTCTACCCACCAGGATCCTCATGTCACTAGAATACTCTGTTAATTTGAGCCACCTACCCCTTAGCCAGGCAGCTCAAATCTTCCCTGATGTGACCTCTTCTGCATGCAGCCTCAATATTCTTCCCATCCACTAGGGATGTCCTAGGGGAAAGCAAAGACTCTATGTTATCTCCCTCTATACAGCACTCAATAGAAACCATTCTAAAATATTCAAATACAACTTACAAACTATGATCCTCCAAAGTCAATCCTAGTTCTCCTCTTCATGGTGAGAGGCACCATGGCCTCAAGGTCCCAAGCATGGTGCTAGAGCCTTGTGACCTGGGTTCATCATCCAGCTCTGTACCTTGAAGCTTATGACCTTTGAAAGCTATTTTCTCCTTCAATTAAGTTATCAGGACAATGAGCATAACAATAGTATTTACATCATCCAGTTGCTATGAGACATAAATGATGTACAATATGTGCAATTTATACAAATAAATATAAATTAAGTAAGGTATGGAAAATTCTCATTCATGTAAACAATTTTGTGTACAGCTTGTAAAAATCTATAAGTTCTATCAATTCCATAGTTTTGCAGCGTGTTTTAACTGGTCAGGATTTGGCCAGAACAGAAGAGTTGATAGATGAGTTGCTTTAATCAGTTTTTTATTATCCACCCTTCCCTTTCTGATTGTGATTTCAAAGAAATCCTTATCTTTCTTCAGCAGCTTAAAGGTCATGGGAAAAATATGAGACTATATAGGCATCCTCTTCTACCCATGATTTAAAAATATTAGGGTAGACTGTCTAACTTTGGAAACCAATATCTGTATATATATTAGTGTTCACTAAAATATTAGCATGCAGAAAGCCATACATTTCAATCAAATTTCACTGAAAGTTTATAAATGCACTTAAATATGCTTGAGTCTACTGTTTTTTTCATGTGTTTTGTCATAAGTCAAATCAATGAATTACATGTCAGCATCTCTCCTTGGAATGGTGGTAGAAAAGTATATTTCTTACACTTTATGAACACAAATCAACTAGACTGTCATGATCACTTAGGCCAAGAAAACAACCACTCATGTTTATTAAATGCCAGAACTATGCTGAAATGTTAATGAAGAATGAGCTGATTCTGTGCAAGTGAGAGAAATACAAAGTGCCATTCTTTGGGATTCATATTGGTATTTGTATTAGCAGAAAGTTAGTTTAGTGAAACTGTATAATGAAATGAGTGAAGATCCAAGAGATGAACATCATGGAGCTAGTTGCCTTTTGACCAAATTCATGGACCTTCCCACTGCAACTGGGAAAAAAGCCCTTGAGAAGAGAAAATACAGTTAGTGGTAAGAATTCAAAATAGGGGGGCGCCTGGGTGGCACAGCGGTTAAGCATCCGCCTTCGGCTCAGGGCGTGATCCCAGCGTTCTGGGATCGAGCCCCACATCAGGCTCCTCCGCTATGAGCCTGCTTCTTCCTCTCCCTCTCCCCTTGCTTGTGTTCCCTCTCTCGCTGGCTGTCTCTATCTCTGTCGCATAAATAAATAAAATCTTTAAAAAAAAAGAATTCAAAATAGAAATCTGGAATTGTTACATGCTTACCAAAATTGCAAATATATTCAATGAGGCTGAAGCCTGAAGGTGATGGTGTGAGTTTTCTTCTTTAAGTCTGATCTACTCTGTAATCTCTGTTTTTCTCAGAAAAAGTAAAGTCTCCCATTACTTGCTGTCTTACCTGGCCAGAGCACCAAGATCTACATCATTAGGCTCTAACAGCATTCTTTAATAGCATTTCACTCTGGGAAAGGAAGAAAAAATTAAAATGTAGAAATTGGTCTTGTGTTGCCTCATGTTGTTAATTTGATGTGATTCACTAAGCTGCTGTTTGGACTGTACTATAAATGAGATCAAAACTCACCTTCAGGGGCACCTGGGTGGCACAGCGGTTAAGCGTCTGCCTTCAGCTCAGGGCGTGATCCCGGAGTTATGGGATCGAGCCCCACAGCCCCACATCAGGCTCCTCCGCTATGAGCCTGCTTCTTCCTCCCCCTGCTTGTGTTCCCTCTCTCACTGGCTGCCTCTATCTCTGTCAAATAAATAAATAAAATCTTTAAAAAAAAAACTCACCTTCAGAGTTTTGAGACTTGTCCTCATAGTCCCCACCATCACCACTAAATAACTTTCTAAAACAATCTGTAAGCTTTATGCTATGGCTTTTGGTGTGGGGTCTGGGGAGAATAATAAATACCTCTCAAGCAGGATTTCTCTATAAGCCTCAGGCTAGTGGTAAGAATAAATACACAGAGATTCTTTATCTATATCTGGATGGTTAGCATATTAAAATATTTTGTTACTTAAGTATTTTTCTCCTATAGCCCCTGTAGCTATGGCTAATTTTTTTTTTAAGTAGCAATTATAGAAGTCCAGGGAGAAAATACAGTCCCTTCTTCACAACACAAATTTGTTTTGTCTTGAAGTGGAAACATCTTATAATTTGTATATTCTTTTTTAATTAAATTTTTTATTTTAATTCTAGTATAGTTAACATACAGTGCTATATTAGTTTCAGGTGTACAATATAGTGATTCAACAATTCCATACACTACAGCAAGTGCACTCCTTAATCCCCATCAACTATTTCAACCATCCCCCCACCCACCTCCCCTTTGGTAACCATGTTTGTTTTCTATAACTAAGAGTCCACTCTCTGTATTTTTTGATTTGTTTTGTTTTGTTTCTTAAATTCCACATATGAGTGAGATCATATATGTCTTTCTCTGACTTATTTCACTTAACATAATATATTCTAGTTCCACTCATGTTGTTGCAAATGGCAAGATTTCATTCTTTTTATGGCTGAATAATATTCCATTGTATACATATACTACTTGTTCATCTATTCATCTATCAATGGACATTTGGGCTGCTTCCATATGATAGATCTATCAGAGCCTCAAAGAATGGGAAGGAATTCTGCAAACAGAAAGGGGTGCTACAATCAGAAGAAAAGGTATTGGAAAATGTGTTAGGAAACCAAAAATGATGGCTACCATAGTTTGGCACACTTGACTTTAACTTTCTCAGCAGGGATAGCCTACAGATAGGACCCATGATTCCAACAGACAAAATGTGGTGCTACTACTGATTACCCCCCTCCCTGTCTGACGAGACACCACCATTTCCTTAGCACAAGGGTGTTCTTTAGTCATTGTCCCTTATACAAGCCTCCCACTCTCCTCTCTGCATGTATAAGGGTGGGTGCATCTTTCCTGTCAAAGGGCAGAAGTAGATCTCAGAGGTGAGCTGGGAAAAAACAGAGTGGCTGTCAAGAAACAGGTTATACAATTATTAGAACACAAGCTTTAGTGTCAGAGAGATACAGTTTCAAATGTCAGCTTGACAATGCATTGGCTTTTTGACCCCAACTTTTCTGAGCCTCAGCTTCTACCCCATTGGGTTCCTCTTAGGATTTACTGAAATAACATATGTAAAATATAGGGTGTAACATGTGGTGACAAGCCACCATTGTTATCAAGGACATTATTATTATTATTATTATTTATTATTATTAATTTCCTCTGCTTCTCAAACTGGAAATGAAGAGTAGCAATTTGGAATGGTGGGACCTGTGAAAAGTGTGACATTACAATAATATACACATTATTATGTATGTGCACAAAACTCTCTCATACAAGAACTCTGTATTCTCTCATTTAGTCTTCAAAGCCCCCACTGAATTAGATGTCATTAATATCCAGTTTTCAGGGGACGAAGATGAAGCTCAGTGGGATTGTGATTTTATCAGGTCACATAACTGGTAAAGTCACAGAGAAAGGATTCAAACATGGGTTTTCTGACTCCAAGTTCTGTTCTCTCTTAATTATACCACACTGTAAGGACCTATTTTTCTGAGAGCCCAGCATGTGCCTGAGTATGGCCTTGCTAATCAGATGGCATAATGGGTAAGGACAGTGGCCCAGAACACCCTGAGAATTCTTTTTAGGTTACGAAGGTTTGGACCATTTTTGCCAGGGATCGTCTCAGAAGGTGATAATAGCTGGCAAGCTGTGACTTGTTTGAGGGAAAAAAGGGTAAGAAAGGTTAAGAAGAAGGAGGAGAAGCTGAGTGAAAGAAAGAACAAGCCCAAGATTGGGATGGGGAAAATAAAATCTGCCTGATTAGGACTAGTAGGAAACCAGTGTTATTTTTTAAAACTTCTTGCACTTTTTGGTAAAAGAAAGCAACTTATCCTTGCCCAAAAAAAGAAAGCAACTTATCCTTGCCCAAAGGCAACACTTACTAGTTAAAGAGTTCAACAAAGAGAAAAAGAAATAATAATGTCCGTTTTACGAATAAATAGAATTAACTTTTCTCTTTGATCTTTAAGATTTTTAACCTTTGGAAGGGGATACCCTAAGGGACTTCTGTAAATGCTGACTTATTTTGCTCATTTAGTTTATTCCCCTTCCCATTCAAAATCCCCAAATTTTAGCTTATATATCCTATTATTCAAAATATCACCCTGCAAAACACTTTATCCAATATTGACATCAGGATTTAATTTTTAATTATTACTCTAAACCCAATTTTCACCTTCCTCCAGTTCTCTCTGATATTCTCACCGTCTTTTAGGGAAGAGTTCTGAAGGTCTCTTGAAAAGAGCAGCAAATATGTATTTATCAAACATACACACTTGAGCTCTGAAAAGTGTCCAAGGAGGTATCTATGAGATGAAATCACAAACCTGTATTCTGGACTCATTATTTTTATTTATTTAATTTATCTTTATGTATTTATTTAATTAATTTTTTATTCTGTGCCATTCTCTTCCTTACATACACAGGCGAAAGTCAGACTATAAATGTATGAACCAAAGAAATGTTATATAGATTTTAGTTATTCATTGCACCCAACAATATTGTGCTCAGAAGAACACATATATATTGTCTCCAAGGTGGGACAATTTCACTCTAATACAGAAGAGAGATACTACATGCACTGTTTTAAAACAAATATAAGCTAAAAGTGAATGTTTATAATAAAAAATCATTAAAAAAATAAATAAATAAAAGTGAATGTTTGATTTTGTTAGCAGGGTAATACTGACCACAAAGAATGAATTAGGAATTGTTCTGTTTTTTTGGGAGGTTTTAGAAGTATTAGTAATAATTCTTCTTTAAAACTTTGATAGAATTCACTTGTGAAGCCATCAAGCCCTGGGCTTTTCTTTTTTTTAACATTTTTTGATTACTGATTCAATCTGTTTATTCGTTGCAAGTCTATTTAGATATTCTATTTCTTTTTTAGTCAGTTTTGGAAAGTTTGTGTAGTTTGTGTCTTTCTCCTAAATTGCCTGTTTCATTTCTCTCTCATCCACAGAAGAAAAAGAGCTAAAGAAACTGGAAATCAACTACTTTTCTTAGATCCACCAGGGAACTGAGGTCACAGGGCAAACTGCTGTCCTGTGGCCCTAGAGACAGACTAGCAATGCAGAGAATCACAGCTTAGTGGAGTGGAAGCTCAGGAGCAGAAACCACCAGGAACCAGTTCCAGGATAGGAAATCTAAGCCATAACTGAGAGACTGCTGGGGGCTCCAAGTGAAAGTCAAGAATTCTGAGGGGACCTAGTCATAAGAGACCCTTACACTTTTTTAAGTTTTGTCTCCAGGAGCTCTACCAGTTTATCACAGTGAAGACTGGAGAAAAATCCCCCCATACTTCTGGTAAGGGGAAGAAAAAAGGAACTATTTTGAAATATGCTGGAACCTTCTATTCCTGAAAAGGCTTGTCCTCAGGAGAAACCTTCACCAGAGCCTAAACTATTGGGGTTTTATTAAAGCCTTACTCCCCAGGGGATAGGAAACACCCAACTCCATCCCTGTCTTGTCTTTCTGCCTTATCCAGAGGGGAAAACAAAACAAAACAAAGCAGAGAAGCACTTGTGAATATCATACCTGAGGGTCACGGGGTCACAAAAAGACTGAGACCAAATCACAGGACAATAGAAACTGAAAAAAAACTTAAATATATGTTTCCATAGAAGTATCTTTTGTTTCAAGGATCCAAACTCCATTCAAATCTGTTCAATTAAAACAAGAAAGTCTTCTTTTGAAGGAAGCAGACTGATCTTACAAGAACCCAGGGTCCGGGGAAAAAAACAAAACAGACTCTGAGGACACAGACTTCACATGGCCTGTCACGTGTCTCTCCTCTCTGACTCCAGGCCTTCCTCCATCCCAGCCTCGTCATCCTCCTGGCTGTAATGCCGGTATGCTAAGTGCCCTCTTGCCTCAAAGCACTGAAGCAGGGGAATGTTCCTTCCCAAATATCACAGCTCACTGCTTCCCCATTCAGGTTTTTGCTCAATGTCACCTGTCATAGATGCCCTCCTTGAAACCTGCTTCTTGTACCTGTCTGCTTTACCCTACTTTATCTTCGCTCATAGCACTTACCAACACCTCAACTTGTATATGCCTTAATGTTTATTTATTTTCTCTTTCCCCTCTAGACTTGTCCATGGAAAGCTCTTAGTAAATATTTGTAGAATAATTAGATAAATAAACGGATGAGTGAAGAACAGATACAAGTAGGCTTTAGGGACCAGCCTCTAACACTTCTCCTGTCTCTTGGTTTCTTAGCTTCTTTCTGTGAGTTTGCTTCATTTTTCTTCTTCTGCCAATCAGCTTCTGACTCTCTGTTCCCTTCTTACACTGGGGACACATGACCTAATCACAGTCACCCTGCCCTGTTTTGCTGATAGCTCTACTCAAGTGTTTATCTCCAACTTCCACTTCCCTCGCTGTCTCCTTGTTGAGGGACAACATTTGTCCAGCAGGAGATTTCCTTCGTTTGTTTCATTTTCCTGGGTGTTTTGTTGTTTGTTGTTGTTGTTGTTGTTTTCCTGCAGGGGGTGTTGAGAGTGGGGAAGGGTGAGTTAAGTATCACAGATGCTGTTACCTACTTCTTGCACATTGGCATTGTTCTAGGAAGGACTTTAGGAAGTGGAAAGCAGGCATTTGAAATATGTTTTTTCAAGGTAAGACCTCAGGGGGAAAAAAGCAGGGAAAGGAATAGTATTTATTTGTTGAGCCCCTGCTAATTGCTGAATACTGTGCTCAGCACAAAAATGCATATAATTCAACAATTTGTTAAGCTAGATAAGTTTATTTTTCACAGAAAGATGAACCTATCATCATAGAACATTAGACTAGAAAAGGTGGAATGGAGATGCAAACCCCATAATCAGTGTGTGTTCCCTTCTGACATTTTTTTTAAAGATTTTATTTATTTGAGAGAGAGAGACCCTGGAAGGAGGGGGGCAGACTTGACCCCCAGGCTCTAGGATCATGACCTGAGCTGAAGGCAGATACCTAACTGACTGATATTTTACCTTTGGGTGGGGTCTACTCTACAGGAGTAAAAGATATAAGAAAGGGCTTTATAAAGGAAGAAGCATTTGCAAGGAGGTAGGCTTGGCATTGCCAGATATGAGAGAAAGGGATTGCTAATGGAGAATAGAAGGAGCAAGTGGACACATGAAGAAAGGGGAGAGATAGCAGCCTGATTTGCCTGAAACACAGAGGGGAGGGAGGGAGAAATGGTACTGGAAAGTCATTTGGGATCAGATCATGTCAGGCTAAAGACTTTGAATATAATGGACCTCATACAGCTGGTAGTTATGCATTTCCAAGAAACAGAACAGTTCAAAATTTGTAGCATACATTTTTAGAAAGTGAGATTTTCTATTATTATAACTCTCAAAGTAGATAGGCTGTATTAGTTTTCCTGAGTTGCTATAACAAAATACCACAGACTGATGGCTTAAACAATAGAAATTTATTTTTCACAGTTCTGAAGGCTGGGAAGTCCAAGATCAAGGCGCTAGCTGATTAAGTTCTTGGTGAGGACTCTTTTGTGGCTTGTAGACTGCTGCTTGCTTACTGTACCCCTACATGGCTTTTCCTCAATGCATGTGCATGGAAGAAGAGACAGAGATGGGGTGGGGGTAAGGGAGGGAGAGGGAGGGGTGAAGAGAGGGATTGAGAGAGAGGGAAAGAGAATGAATGCTCTCTGGAGTCTCTTCTTGTAAGGGCACTGATCCCATTGAACCATGACCACACCCTTATGGTCATGATCGCACCTTATTACTTCCCAAGACTCTGCCTCCAAATATCACACTGGGGACTTGGGGTTCACCACATGAATTTTGAAGGAACACAAACACTAGTTCACAACCTAGGCCAATCCAAATAAAGTAAGAAAATACAATTAATATATAAAGACAGTTTTAGGCTTCCTGCTGAGTATCTGTTTCCTGCATGAATCAAATTGCCCTATGAAGGGAGCTGGCACCAGATGAAGCAGATGTGGGAATTTACACTCAGCATCCAACACTGAAGGGGCTCTTCTTTATAGTGTTGTTCAGTTTTAACTTTTTGAGTAGTGCTTTCTGCATGTACAAAATGTGAACCGCTGCTCAAACCTGAAATGTTCCTCTTCAAGCTGTCCTCCTGGCTTTAGTGTCACCCCCAAATCCTCACTGATCACCTCTTCTGACTGCCATCCAAGAGGTTTATGAACCAGGAAGAAAGCCTATGGCTCAAGAACTCTGTCCTTTATAGCAAACATAAAGCAGGGATTTTCTCTTGTCCTGAAATATCCAAATAATCCATCCCCCAAAAGTGAAATAATAAATCTCTCACCTGGGCTCTTTGCTTTGCTTTTATCTCAGCTTTACTTCTCAATCATCTCAACCTGGCACCACTGGTTCAAAATCAGAAAATAATCTGCGTTGGAATGAAATACAGAAGGAAAGGGAAGAGACTGAGCATTTTCGAAACAGCCCTGCACCAGATATCCCATCAGATACTTTATATGCATTGCATTTAAAAGCTCGAAAACCCTGCAGCCAGTGTATTGCCCTCTTTACTACACAGATAGAAAAACCGAGGCTCAGAAAGATTTCATTGTTTGTGGAACTCAATCACTGGCCAGTCAGGGAGCCAGCTGAGAAACCAGGGTCTCACGTGCCAGCATTGATGCTACCCATGCTGCTGGCCATAAAGCTTTAATGTTGAAATCTGCAGGATTTTGGTCACTTGAAATAGGGCAGAGTCTCTTAGCAAGCCTTAGCAAAGCTTTAAATCCTTTAAATCCTCCCTAGGTCAGAAGACCAAAACTGCTTAATATATCCCTCAACTAGAGGAAGAGCAGGATTGTCGTGGGGGCTTCACCAAGCCCCCTACTCATCACCTGTTATCACCAAGATGTACCCAACACTCATGAGCACATTTTGGCCCCTCCAGGGACCCTAAAGCTCTCCAACCAAGGGCCATTTCCCCTCTCTCTGGCATAATGCTTCTGGGTATTCCTTTGGCATTCTGCTGCCGTGCAGTTCAAGACTTTCTCACTATTTTGAACTACGTATTCAAAGAAAGGTGTACATTGTCTCTGGATTTTTAACAGCAATTCCTGTATCAGACCTGCCATTCTCCTACATAATGAGACTAATTAATATCTTCAGGGAGCCAGATATTTATTTCTGCTATAGAATTTTAAACCAAACATATCGTGTTTGTAAAAAGAAAATAGAGTTCCTCACATTTCAACTCTCCCTTAGATTTTCTCACAGCACCCAAAAAAACTGGGAACAAAAGGCAGATTTTCAACAGGTTATCTCTTGCATGTGTGGTTTGGATAAAGTCTTAGACAGCAACTGGTGATTTTTTCCAGTGTGACCAAAAATCGCAATTTAGTTCATCTTCAGGGCATGAGCGGGCTGATTGAGTTTCAGATAAAGTGGGGATTAGTCCTTACAATTAGTGAGAATGTTTCCTAACTGCTTCTTGGATTTATGCTGGGCTGTACCTGAGGCAAGCATGTATTCTCTCTCACCCACGCAGGTGACTGACGGAGTGTGATGTCGATGAGCTCCTTGTCATGAGGCTTTGCCAGTGAATCTGCTCTTATGTTTTTCCAACATTTATTCTCCATGTACTTCTCTTTTTTTCTAGTAAATGCTAATTTTATTTCCCAGATTTCTTCACATGAAATTATGAGAGTCCCATAATAATTTATGAAGAATATCAAAACAACACATTAATAACATTGTGAGTTTAAAGCTCTTTAATATGTAATCCATTCATGTGCAATACTAAGTACTTCACCAAAATAATGTGTAAATAAAAAACAAATAAAGATTTGTGCTGTGAGTTTGTGGGCTGTGTATATTTTTGATACATGCAAGTTGGCTCCTATTCAATTCTTTGAATTAAGACCCTGTCCTTCCACCCAGTAGCTCACGGTCCATGCGACTTTTAATACGATGACATGGGAGAGTAACGATCAGATGTGGGCATACATTTTTTTCCCGCCAGAAGATCTTTCACTTGATCTATACGGAGAAACACAGCGATGCATTAAATTAATAATGTTAATAGCTGAACTGGAATGGACATTTGTTGAAAGGCCTTTCTTCTCTTTCTGTAAATTCCCAGCTGTGTCCTTTGGATGGGATTGCCCTCATGCCCCACTGAAGGCGTGAGCCTTGACTTAGCTCCATTTCTGTGTTCCATCACTCTGGGGTTTTCTATGGATGAGCATGTGTTACAATTTGGGCCAATAATACTGAGATGCTTACTCAGGGGCCTCTGGAGAAGAAACTGCCTCTTTCTTCAGTGGGGACTACCAGAAAGAGGTAGTTTCTCTCTCTGCATAGTGTGCTATAGATTTAAGGTCTGAACTGCAGCTATGATACTACCAGGAAAGGAGTTTGTCCGGAGATAATGAGCACACACAGAGGAAGCCATAGCTGAGGAAATGCAGAGAAAGAAAGCCCAAGCTTAACGACAGAGACCTCTGGATTAAGCCTCTCTTGAAGCTAGGTTTAGTATGATTTAATTACATTAACCAGCATATTATTCAATTTGCTCAAATCAGTTTGCATCATGCTTTCTGTTTCTGGCAACCAAAGCATGCTAATGGCTGCAATCTTCTAATTATCTAAGAAAGATCGTAAGTATACTCCATTTTAGCAGTAATTTTCCCAAGGTTTCTCTTTCTCTTTGGATATTTCTATGTCATAAAGGCCTTAACTCCTTATCCAAATTTTCATAAATAATTTAGCCAAGATACTCTATGGAGTTCCTCACTTGCCTCTTAAAGGAGTTTGAGAGTCATTCCAGAAGAACCAATTGAACACATACTATGTGACAACTGTCCTCTCTTCAAAGAGTGCTTCCAATTTTATCTGTTTTTACTATTTGATGTCAACATAATTTACTTTAAATAAACTATTATGCAGTTAAATATATAAACCCCTGGTTTAGTCTAAACTCCTCATCTTAAAGATTGCAAAATTGAGCCTAAAAGAAGTTAATGATTTGTCCAAGATTTCATGGCAAATTTCAGACTTAAAGAAAATTCCTGGATTCTTAATCTACAGTCCAGTGGTCTTTCATTACACTTTACTGCCTCCTCACATTGATTAGCACCACCTTTGGTAATAATCATGATTTTATTGTTTTATCTCAGGCTTTAATTATCCAAATTACTTTGGTCTGCAAAAATTGAATCAGAAAGCTAACAAGAACTGACTTCCTTATGAAATTTCTAGCACTTCCTATTTTCAGACAGGCTAGAAATACTCTGTGAACAGCCTTTCTTATAAGATTTGGCATCTGCCTCTTGCTATGATCAGAAATAAAAAGTATAGAGGTTGGAGAAAATTAACTAGAAAAATGAACCTGAAAAGTCTTAGTTTTACATACACATGGGAGCTTTCAAATGTCAGATCCAGATCCAGATAAGGCCCAAGCTCTCTTGATGTTTCCTTGTAAACCAAATGTTCGTCCCGACTTGTCTTATCTTCACAGTAGTTATTTGCTTAATACAAAGTCTATATGTTGCGATGATGCTAATTTCAGAATTGAAATAAAACCTTTTTGTTTTTAAAAATCAGATTTAGGAGTGATTATTGACTGACCATGTTCCATAGGCTCTACTGTATTTCCCAACAGAAAACCATACATTCCTTTTGGAATTTTATTTTTGTTTCTCTGTGTCCCAAAAAGTAATAGTTCAAGTGGTTTCTGAGAGAATCTAAGTAGGCAAATAATGATATAATATTAGTTCTTCAGAAATGTAATTTCCTGGGGCACCTGGGTGGCTCAGTCATTGAGCGTCTGACTTCCTCTCAGGTCATGATCCCAGGGTTCTGGGATCGAGCGCCACATCAGGCTCCCTGCTCAGCCGGAAGCCTGCTTCTCCCTCTACCGCTTCCCCTGCTGGTGTTCCCTCTCTCGCTGTGTCTCTCTGTCCAATAAATAAATAAAAGCTTTAAAAAAAAAGAAATATAATTTCCTTTTGTATTGTTACAGTAGGGCCTGGAATGGATTTTAACTCCAATCCCAGGAGTATAGTCTGGTTATTTGGTATCAATATTCATGATCCTAAACCACTTCATTGTGACCAGTTATGTGCTTGTTTCATCACCGTGACGTTCCATTAATTGTGTGTAATATTAATTATTTTTCATACCATATTTGATTTTCAGACACACATAAGCCCTAACTAATCTTCTTTCCACTACTGAAGAAGAATACTTTCCTTTTGTGGCAGTATTATTTCTGGGGGTGGGGAGCTAGGCTTCACCGCACCTGTCTGTCTGATCAGTACGCTCATCCACTGTGGAGCAAACACATGGGGAATGTATTTTGACCTTTAGACCCTTTCAAATATTTTGTTTTTATTTTGATCAAGTACTGAGGGTGCCAACTGCCCTCTCTGATTTTAGAGATTGTGCTTGGGAATTATAGTTCTAAGCTTTTCAACAGGAGAGTAACTCCCAAGTTGCTTATGTGAATGGAGTGCTGGGAAGACCAACTGAATGCATAACTAGAAAGGATTTATCTGAAAAGGGAACAGAAGGCACATGCTGAAGAATGGGGTAATCAATTCTAACAAAGAAAAAGGGGATTTCTCTATCTGCTTTCTAAAATTTCTAACACTTCATATATATGTATATTTAATACAAGAAATTCTGATTAGGTAGGTACATAGTCACATATGTGTATACATATTTAACTGAGATACTTTTAATAAATAAATTGCTCCAAAAAAATCCATGTAAGTCAGGAAACAAATAGGATAATTTAAAATTCATTAGGGTAAAAAAATCTACAGAAGAATAAGAAAGTATTTTTATACTTACAGGTATTCATTGGGTTAATTCTGATAACTTTGATCCTGTCTCCTTTGGCTATCATTACTCTAGAAGAAAGTTGTTACCTATGTTGTCCATAACATTTAGATGATGGGTAGGATGCCACAAGGTATTGAGTTTTGTTCAATTGAATCTTTCCCAACAATACACACTTGAATACACCACTTTGGATGTATTATAGTTGTTACCAATATAATAAAAAATGAATACTATTCAAGGTTTCTTAATGGTGAAATTTTGTCAATAATTTGTTCTATGTTATGGGCACCTTCAATGATTTTTAGTGTGCTTTCAGCACAAGCTAGGTAGCATACTTGAGTTGTTTTTAAAATCTCAGAATACAAGTCCATTTCACTCATTGGTTTCATCTGACTTACTCACTTCTTTGGAAAGCATAACCATAGCCAAATGCTATTTTTTTTAAGAGTTGACAAGCCCTTTCATTGGTGGCCAAGAGCAAGAAATTCTGCCCTGATAATCCAGGGGACTCCAATTAGTGGGCTAGCTGCATGGTGATCAATACGGTGTTCCTGAGTGAAGATCATCGTCCTCTTCTCCACATTCTGCATCTCTTCCGGTCTTTACACCTATGTTTCTGACACACTTGGAAGCATAACTGTCCCTAAGGATGACTTGGCAAGAGCACGTTGGTATAAGCAGGTACGTCCAGGGCTTCAGCTAATTTTGATTATCAATAGGATTCTTTTCAGGGTTCAAGAGCAACACAACATTCAGGAGTCTAGAGTTTATCTCTATTCCTTCTGTTGATCCCAGAACCATGGCAGTAACAATTCTTGACTTCCCTCACTCCCACTATGGCCAGATCCTCTTCCTCCCCAGGAAGTATTTCCTGTACCTATCCTATCGCCTATGAAAAAAGCATCAATCCCTATTTTCTTGAATCAGAGAAATCAGTTGACTCCCCCCAAGCAAGAAACCTAATCCTACCTTGCAAAAAAACAAAGTCCAACTGACCTCTGTGCCCTCAGACTCAATGACATCCAGGCCTCACCCAGAACTGGAACCTGTGTGAATAAAGCACAAATCCACTTTATGTATAACTTGCCTATCCAAAAACATACTTGTGTCAAATACACAATGGGACACTTGCTCAAGAATTAAGTCCAGGAATTTTGAGTTCTTGGGGAGGCTTTAAATTCCATTGCAAGTCTCTTGCATGGTTAAATGAACCAAGTGTCCCATCTGAATCTGCCTTCTGAGAATTATTTCATGGGAGTCCACAATTCTTTTTGTTCTTATTCCTGTGTGAGGCAGACAGTTAGGCCTAACCTTTATAAATTTAGAAAATAAAAACTGCGTTGGAGTAGAGAAATTATCTTGCTAGGCATTTTATGTTATTTAATTTAATTATTCACATCAATCTTCGGTACATTTTGAATGTATCTATACCATTCCTTAAGATTTGCCCAATGTCCAAAATAATATCTATATATTTTGGTGGATGCTTAACTCACTAAAGTCAGTTTATCACCACCTTAAAAAGTTTGTCATGATGCAATTTAATTCAATTGAATTCAAATTCTTCTGGGATTGTTTATGTAAAAGATTATCACATCTTTATTCTTCCTGACAAGTGGTTTACTATGTTTCCACAATTTATCCATAACATACACTAGAGCATTTTGGATGCATCAGAACCATTACAACATTAAATGCCTATTATAATTCTGGAAGAGTGTTGGGTGTTTTTGCTTATTTATTTATTTATTTTTTGGTTTGGGTCTTTTTTTTTAATGTATGTAAGCTTAAATATGAGAGAAAAGATAATTATTCCAGCATTTCCTAGTTTATTTTTTATGTTTAGTCATATCTTTTTATCAGAACAATTAAGAAGAATTTAAATCTACATATTTTATGAAGAAGTTAAGTTGAAATGTAAAGCCACTGGGTTTTTCAATTATTTCCAGTTTTATTAGACAAACAATAAGGAGTTCCTATTTCCACTACCTTCCACACCTTCATATTTTCTGAGGAATGCATGAATCACCTGTTTGCTATAATACTCTTTCTCAAGGAACTTGGAAACTTAATTAGGAAAAAGGAAATCAGCAGCTTCTGGAGCAGGGCCCAGTACTCTCAGACTTCAAAGGGAGCTCCTGATGCCAAAGTGATTCGGGAGGAGGAGATGAGAGGTGAGCATGGGTCCTCTGGGCACATCAGGACCTGCTTTCTACATTCTCTTTGTGTGATGGAAGCCCAGGGAGCCAATCTACAGGAGGATTGACGGTAGTGAGGAGCAAGCGCCATGCAACAGAATTCACTCACATCAGTACCAGAAACATATATATTATAATGACTAAGATTTAGTAGACCCATTTTTCACTAGCCATCTTGAGTTTATTCCATTTAGATTCATGGGTTTGAAAATTCTCTTGTCCCTATACCCTTATTTTTCATAAAATTGCTATTTCGTGCCTCTTTAGTCTGAGAAATTCTGCTAACTTTGCATGAAATGCACTTCCCTCCTCTGCTTGCCTGATGAATACCTACTAATTCTTTAGCAACCCTCATCAAACATCATCTCCTCTGCAAAGCCATCCCTGATTCCAGAGGGTTAATTATACATTACTATGAATCCTGATTCTATCTTATATGTAACACTAATACATTTTTCATCCTATGTTACTGGTATGTATGTGTGTTTGCCATATTTAACTTAAAGCTTTTTGAAAGAATGATTCATATATCCTCACTTCTTATGCTCATCTATCAGGGGCCAGGTTACCACACACATTAAACCTGGCCCCTGGTAAATAGATGATAGATAGATAGATAGATAGATAGATAGATAGATAGATAGATAGACAGATAGATAGATGATAGATAGATAGATCAGTTGACAGATAAAGTTACTTCCATAATTGTTATATTGGTTCTAATTTTTATAGCAGTGTCATAGCCAACACACAGAGGCGGTAGTATCTCCAATTTATTTTCAGATGAGGAAACTGAGCTCAAATGATGTTGTTCACAGAAGCAACATTCCCAAGGGGAACCACCCAGAATTCCAGTCCAGAATGAAATCATGGCCAGTTGGACTGTAACGTCTGGGCTCATTTAAGGTGCCACATCCTGCAGACTGCTATATAGCTCAAACATGTAGACAATTAAAAAGTATGCATGCAATGTTTGTTGAGTCAATGGAGTAATTGATTTTAAAAACTCAGACCATGCTTGGTGGTGATTCGTACTACATGCATGATGATCAGCTCCTGGTCAACAAGACAGATGCCAGTTTCTAGAAGTAATAGATCCTAGAAGACAGAGCTACTGCATCATTTCTGGTTCCCAGAAAATCCCCCTCAGGTAGGTGCTGCTTGAATATGAAAATTGGGATACACAAAATACTGAGGGTACCTCCCTCATGGTCACATAAGTGGAGTAGAACCCACAAGGTAAGAGGACATGGTTCAAGTTAACCGTATAACAAGTGACAGAGAGGGGACTGGTAAAGGAACTTTGGCCAGAATTGGTGGTGATCTGGACTGAACGTTGTGAAGCCATGCTAACCAGCACATGCTTGGTTGGTACTTACTCCTCTGTTCTTGAACACTAGGCATAGGTTAGCATTTCATTTTTCTATATTTCCTTCTTTATTGAATAGTACAAGCTGTTGATAAACTGTACCTTGTTTTGTTGTACAATCTCGTGCTTCACATTTACATGTTTGAACTTTGTATGTCTCTTAGATTCTGAGTATGGGGGATAGAAGGATAAAATAGCTAGTGTAACCTCCCTTGGTTTCAAAGTGTGAAATAAGCCCAGATCCACTGGAAACATTTCTGCACTGGGTGTTGATGACAAGTGCTCACAAGAAGAATTTGGGATGAGTTGTCCAAAGCAGAGTTGGCAGTAAAAGTTACACTTGTGGTTTCTCCTAATAATGCTTAAGCTGCTGCTATTCAGATGTGTGTTATTGTGGCAACGAGAGGCCACTGTAGGGAGGGTGAAGAGTCAGTCTAGACTAGAAAAGGATGAGTAAATATTGCAGTGGATGAAAGTGTCTCTGGCATATAGCCTTGGCCAAACTACTTACTTGACTGATGTTGGAGACCATCAAAGCCTTGTCCCCATGAGGGCCACCAGGGTGGCTTAGTCGGTTAAGCCTCTGACTTGGTTTTGGCTCAGGTCATGATCATAGTTGTGAGTTAAAGCCCCACATTGGGCTCCAGAGCCTGCTGGAGATTCTCCCTCTCCTCCCTCTGCCCCTCCTCCCACTCAAGAGCTCTCTCTAAATAAGTGAATAAAATCTTTTAAATAAACAACAAACAAAAACTTGTCCCCATGATGCTGGCTAGAAAAAAGACATCACAGAAGTTTCTTATGTTTCTGTGATCCAGACCTTGTATCCACTTCTTTCTCTATTAACCAAGATCCCCAAATGCTACAGCCACAAAAAAGGGGATCCTGGTCTATACAGCCTTTAAAACCCAGCTTTTCTGGCTCCCAGGGCAGAGATGCTTCAGTCTCATTAGACTATCTCTTGGTTATGAAACTGAAACTTCTGGGGTGCCTAGCTGGCTCAGTCAGGAGAACATGTGATTTTTGTTTTTAATTTTTAAAGATTTTATTTATTTGACAGAGAGAGCAAGAGAGAGAAAGGTAGCTGGAGAGAGTAGGAACAGAAGGGAGAGGGAGAAGAAGGCCCTGTGGGACTCAATCCCAGGACCCTGGGATCATAACCTGAGCCCAAGGCAGACGCTTACAAATCTGAGCCACCCAGGTGCCCCAAGCATATGATTCTTAATCTCAGGGTTGTGATTTCAAGCCCCACATTGGGTGCGAAGCCTACTTAAAATAAAAATTAAAAATTTTAAAGAAACTTAAACTTCTGTATTTTCAGAACCATGTAGAACAGTGACAGATTCAAAAAGCAGGAAGAATTTAAGATTGATTTTGTTGAATGTGAATTCAATTGATCTATATTTTCATTTAATCATGAATCAGAGTTAGATCCAATTTAGTGGTTTATTTCAAAGTCAGTATTTTAAAAAAAAATTGATGTTACTTCTTTATTAAAATTCCAGTTTTGTATTTTTATTAAAAATACTTTCTTGGCAAACCAAGAAGCCAACGCTTAAGTATAAAGAACAAACTGGTGGTTATCAAAGGGGAGATGGGTGGGGGGATGGGTGATGGGGATTAAGGAGTGCACTTTTGATGAACACCAGGTGATGTATGGAAGTGTTGAATCACTAAATTGTATACTTGAAACTAATATTATGCCATATGTTAATTAACTGAAATTTAAATAAAATCTTTTAAAAGTACTCTCTTATTTAACAATAATATTATTAATTTCATATTTCTTAGTTTTTTATTTTAATAACTTTTCTATGAAGGAAATTATCATTGGGGTTCAGATATAATTTTACTTGGTACTCAGGACAATTAGAAGACAAAATTTTAAAATAGAGTATTACTTCCACTGAGCCAGGTCAACAAAGCATCGCATATAACTTCACCAGATTATCTGAAGGTGCAAAAAGAAAAGAAAACAAAGAGGCAAAGAAAGAGGGAAAGGAGAGGGAGAGGGAAGTGTATAATAAAAACATATGAATGAAGTCTATAAATGTATTAAAGGACCACAATACCCCCCCTTCAGTTGATCATCAAAGTCTATTTTACATGTTATTTTTTTATACGAAATTACTTCCATTAAAGATATGATTTCTTACCATTCTATAAAACACAGGTAGGGATTACTTCATGTAAAAACATTTTTCTAGCCTTAAAGGACCTACAAAATAGATCTGAAAAAGCTTGGTACTAGATAACATAAGGATACTGTATCTAATAATATGGTTGGCTCTGAAAGTATATGTTCCATATAGAAGCTTATGCAACAAGGAAGTCACTTTATTTCCAGTTTGTTTTATGACCTGTGATTTGAGCACAGTGATGTGCAACACAGGCATGCACACACATCCACACACACACACACCTATTTGTACCCCTCCTTCTATTAAAACAATAGTTTTCTTTTCATCTTTAGTGTGCTCTTTCCTTCTTTTTTCCAACTTCTCTTTTCCTTTGCAAATATGCAAAAACATATTTGGTCAAATGTGCATCACACTCTATGGACCAGTAAGTGCAAGAGGCTAAAAGAAAATTAATTCTGGGGCCCCTGGGTGGTGAAGTCAGTTAAGCAGACATCTGACTCGATTTTGGCTCAAATAATGATCTCAAGGTTGTGAGATTCTCTCTCTCTCTCTCCCTCTCCCTTTGCCCCTTCTTCCACATTCACACTCTCTCTCTCCGTAAAAGGAATGAAGGCAGGAAGGAAGGCAGGAGAGAAGGAAAGAGGGAAGGAAGGAAGGAAAGAAAGAAAGAAAAATTAATTTCAGGTTCTGACACCTGGAATGAGGGGAACAAAAACAAATTCATGATGAATCCAAAAATGCAGATACTAATATGATTATGTCATTATGCCCCCAACCCTGCATATTTTTGGTAGATGTGTATCCTGCTTTCCTAGGGCTGCCCTAACAATTTATCACAAGGGGGTGGCTTAAAATAACAGAAATTGATCCTTAAAGTTCTGGAGGACAGAAGTCTGACCCTGAGATCATGACTTGAGCCGAAATCAAGAGTTGATCAATTAAGCCACTGAGCCACCCAGGCACCCCAGAATTAATTTTCTTTTAGCCTCTTGCACTTGCTGGTCCACAGAGTGTGATGCACATTTGACCAAATATATTTTTGCATTTGCAAAGGAAAATAAAAGAGAAAAAGAAAAAATAAAAGCAAGAAAGGAAAAGAAAAGAAATTGCAGGGCTATGTCCCCTCAGAAGTCTCTGTAGGGAGGATCCTTTCTTGCCTTGTCTAGCTTCTGGTGGCTTCTGGCGATTTTTAGCTTGTGGCTGCATCACTCCAACATCTTCCTTCCCATGTTGCCTTTTCCTCTGTGTTTCTGTCTGTCGTTTCTATCTCTTGTAAGGAAGGGCACTGTCACTGAAAAAGAATTGTATACCTGTGTTATTGCTTTATTTTAAAATATGAAAAATAGATGTTTTTTTAAAATTACATTTTTTGGGATTCATGGGTGGCTCAATCAGTTGAACATTTGACTCTTGATTTCAGCTTAAGTCATGATCTCAGGGTCCTGCAGTCAAGCCCCACATGGGGCTTTGCGCTGTGTGTGGGGCCTGCTTGGGATTCTCTCTCTCCTTCTGCCTCTCCACTAGTCACATGTGTGTATTCTCTCTCTCCCATCTCTCCCCCCCAAAAAAAAATAAAATAAATAAAATTATGTTTTTCTGTATCATTTATTTTGTTACATTCATGCTATTATTTACACAAAACAATAGGACTAGTTAACAGAGACAAGTAGTAGTATTTAATAGTAGGGCTAATAAAATGATATGTGTGAGAAAATATAACAATTTTTCAATTATTCTAATCTTGGATATTTAAATTTCATAGCTCATATTGTATATTCTTAATATAAATAAATGTAAGACTTTAAAACAAGGAAAGTATGAAGACAATAAGACAATTAAACAGCTACTATTTATCACTTATATTTCATAAAAATAACAATGAAGTATTTCTTTTGGCTCCATGGTTACTGTAGAATATTTTTACTCTTTCTGTTTCCTTTTAATAATATTTCTTTGAACTGCCTGAAGCCTTTAAGACCTTCTTTTCTTTTATGTAATGGTAAAACTAAAGATGGTCAAACATAATATTCACTTTGATATGCATCTGTGCTCTTATCAAGCCTGCATTAGACTGATTCTTGGTGTCAGTCCAGCATGATGACGTCAAGCTAAATAATCTTTCCCAAAAAAGTGAGTATGGAATACTCCTAAGAATTACATACTAGAAACAGGAGGTTTTTTGACTTGTAAGAATTGTTTTCAGCTCTCCAAAAGTGTCTATTCCCTTAATACTGGAAGCTTGTCTTGGTAGACCAGCTATCTGTCAGTCAATAAGGCCCTGTATCTGCATCTATTCATCATATAGGCTGTTCCTGACTCAAACAGCCACCATTTTTAAACATTCCAAAGCATATTAGATGTCATCAAAAATTACATCTTTCTTTCTCAGGGAAAAAGATTTTAAAATAGAGGGGTAATCTGAACTCATGAAATTGAAGTAGGAGTCCAAATAAGTTAAAATTTTATTTTATTTTTTAAAGATTTTATTTATTTGTTTGAGAGAGAGGGGGCAGGGTAGAGGGAGAGGGAGAATCTCCAGCAGACTCCCCACTGAGCATGGAGCCCAACACAGCGCTGGATCTCACAGCCTTGAGATCATGACCTGCGTGGAAATCAAGAGTTGGATGTGCAACCAACTGAGCCACCCTGTGCTCCTAAGTTAAGATTTTAGTAAAGAAATGAGAGAGTCCTATTTAACTCAGGTGGCTTTCTGGTGACATTGTTTGTTTGTTTTGTTTTGAGTTCTGAATTTTGAGTTCTGAAGTAGTATTATTTTCAAAAACTGAGGGTCTCTTGCTCCTATATGAGTTTTTGTCACAGCCCACACATGACATTGAGCAACTTGGACATAGTTAGTTAATCCTTTGGCCTTCTTATGGCCTCTTCAAAGATCATCAAGCAATTTTAATATTTTTTATTTTTATTGAGATGTAATTGACATACATCATACAGTTTTGGATATGCAACATAGTTATTTGACATAATTATCATAATAAGTTTAGTTACCATCTGTCACCATAGAAAGTTAGTAAAATATTATTGACTATGTTCACCATGCTATACATTATATCCCCATGCTTTTTTTTATTTTATGAATGGAAGTTTGTACTTCTTGATCCACTTCACCCATTCCACCCCCCAACCATATCCCCTGTGGTAACCACCAAACTACTCTCTGCATCTACGAGTCTAGGTTTTGTTAGTTTTGTTCTTTAGGTTCCACCTATAAGTGAGATAATATAGCATTTGTCTTTCTCTGTCTGACTTATTTTACTCACCTTTTATTTATCCATTCATCCATTGATGGAAACTTAAGTTGCTTCTCCTATTATTATTGCATGGCTCTCAATTTTTCCCTTTGGTCTATTAATACTTGCTTTACATATTTTGTGGTCCTATGTTAGGTGCACATATATTTATAAGTGTTATATGTTTTTGCTGGATTGACTTCCTTATTATTATATAACCCCCCTCCTTGTCTTTTATTACAGTCTTTTAAGTCTGTCTTGTCAATATAAGTATAGCTTCTCGAGCTTTCTTTTTTTTTCCATTCACATGAAATATCTTTTTGTTTCCGTTTACCCTCAATCTTTGCATGTTTTTACGACTAAGGGAGTTTCTTGTAGGCAGTATGTAGATATGCCTTGTTTTTTTTTGTTTGTTTTGTTTTTCAGATTTTTTTATCCATTCAGCCAATCTCTGTGTTTCAATTGGAGAATTTGGTCCATTAACAATTAAAGTGATAACTGATCGGTATGTACTTATTGCCATTTTGTTAATTATCTTCTTGATGTTTTTGTAGTTCCTCTTTGCTCCTTTCTTTCTTTCCTTGTGGTTTGATGACTTTCTTTAGTGTTATGTTTAGATTCCTTTCTCATTTTCATTTATGTGTTTACTATAAGTTTTTGTTTTGTGCTTACTATGAGGTTCACATATATCACCCTATGTATGTAGCAGTCTATTTTAAGTTGATAACAACTTAAATTTGAACACATTCCAAAATTTTACATTTAAACTCCCCCCACCATGTTTTTTTTGATGTCATGTTTTACATTTTTTTATTTTACATACCCCCTAACTAATTATTGTAGTTTTTATTTTGCTATTTTGTCTTTTAACCTTTATACTAGCTTTATTAAGTGATTTATCCTTTTCCTTTACTATATAATTACCTTTATCAGAGAGATTTTTACTTTCATATGTTTTCTTGCTATTAATTAGTGATATTTTTATTCAGCCTAAAAAAGTTTCTAACATTTCTTGTAAGGCAAATTTGGTAGTGATGAACTCTTCTGGCTTTTGCTTGTCTGGAATTCTGAATGATAATTTTGCCAGATCATGTATTCTTGGCTGGAAGTTTTCTGTTTTGTTTTTTTTCCTTTCAGCACTTGCATATGTAATGCCACTCCCTTCTGGTGGGCAAACTTTCTGTTGAGAAATCTGCTGGTGGTTTATGGGGTTTCCCTTGTATGTTACAAGTTGTTTTTCTCTAACTGATTTTAAGATTTTCTTTTTATCTTTAACTTTGACATTTTAATTATAATGTCTTGTCTTAGTGATCATCTTATTTGGAACTCTCTGGGCCTCCTGGACCTGAATGTCTGTTTCCTTCCTCAGATTAGGGAAGTTTTCAACCATTGTTTCTTCAAATAAATTTTCTGCCCCTTTCTCTCTCTCTCTTTTCATATAATTCAAATATTATTCCACTTGATGTTATCTTACAGTTTCCTTAAGTTATCTTCATTTTTTAATTCTTTTTTTTCTTTTTGCTGCTCTATCTGGGTGAGTTCCATTGCTCTGTCTTCCAGCTCACTGCTTTATTCATGTTTGATCCAGTTTGCTGTTGAGTCCCTCTAGTGTGTTTTCAGTTTGGTTATTTATTCTTCAGCTCTGTGACTTCGGTTTGGTACTAATATTTTCTATCTCTTTATTGAAGTTCTCACTGTGTTTATGCATTTTTCTTCCAAATTTGGTGAACATCTTTATGACCATTACTTTGAATCCTTTACCAGGTAGATAACTTATCTCCACATCATTAAGGTCTTTATTCTGGCATTGTTCTTGTTCTTTCATTTGGAATATATTTCTCTGTTTCCTCACTTTGCTGGATTCTCTGGTTTGTTTCTATGTGTGAGGTAAAATGGCTACCTTCTCAGTCTTGAAGGAATCACCTTGTGCAGGTGATAATCATTCTTATTCAACCTTGCCCTATCTCTTGGTTGTCTCTTGAACTATTGTGGTTGTTTAAACCACTTGATTTATTCTTGATATGACCCTGTTGTTAAGGGTGTGCCAAGATTTGTCGGTGTTCTAACAGAAGGGATCTCATCCAGCATCAAATTTCAGGTTGATTTGAAGCCAGACCGTCAGGCTGCTGTTTTTAAAGTATGCAAATATATACAGTTTGTGGAACTGTAATCATAATCTCTTTGGCCTACAGACCAGGAGGTCAGGAGATGTCCCCTGGGTGACAGTTGTAAAAAAGTAGACAAGTGTATAAGTTCCTTTCTTGGAGGTCTCATTGAGCTGTAATGAGATCAAAGAGTTGTACAAGGATGGTATGTGTCTCATTGCCTATGCTCCCTAGAAGGGACTTCTTAGCTTCTAGATGTATGGGAAACCTGAAGTCTATCCCTCAAGCTGAAGCTTCAAATTAATATGCCTTTATCAAAGGAATATTGAAGTTCTGTTTTAGTCTGCTGTCCATAAGTGCCCCAGGAATAGTGACATGTTAAGAACTGTCTTTCTAATTGTTAAATTCCCATGGAACTCAGGAATGCAAGCCCCTTGGCCACCAGGGCCAGGCAATCAAGGGGTGTCCCCTATGAGGACTGTGTACACCTGTTGGCTTTGGCTAGACAGCTGGAGGGTATAGGCAGCAGGGCATGCTCACTGGTTTCAGAAAGGTGGTGGGATTGTGCCATGATGCTCACCCCTGCCTGCCTTAGTAAGATATCAGGAGGATGGCACATCCAAGCTTGCTCACCTGTGCTAACCAGGTAGGTGGAGAGTGCAAAAACAGTGTCCACCAGTGACTTTGTCTCCACCAGTTCAACTCTCTCCTGCACCTCAATCAATGCTTTTAAGGTAGCTAATAACTCTTCACATAGAGTCTAGGTACTTTGCAAGCTGCTGTTCTTTTCACTGGGTCTCAGGGTGAAGTGGGACTGTACATGAATTTCTTAAAAGAGGAAACTATTTCCTATAGCACTGTGGGGCCAGAGGGTCTGACCCACCCTCTATACCCAAGTTAGTCCAGGGCTGGCAGCCCCACACTATGGTGACTCATCTCCTTTGCTTTATCTTATTCAGTCTTGCAATTTCATCTCTTTATTACAACATTTTTGTTTTTTTCATTTCTATTAGCATTCCTCAAAATTCCAGCTGAGCCCTCACCAAAATCTTGCCCCACTCCTTTCTTATTCACTCCCCTGGTCTAACACGAATTTTGTTTGTTGTACTCTACATCTCTCAAGTCCTATCTTAAGAAAAATGCCAGTGATGTGTCTGCATCATAGAAAACAAAGACTATTAGCTTTGAAGTAAAATTAGAATAAAGAATTTCTGCTGTCAGTTTCTAATGCTCTTGAATGTGGGAGGGTCTCCTTCAATATCTTTATAAATCTCTTTTTATACTTTGTATAATAAAATATATTTTTTTGCTAATCTAGTTTTAGATTTACAGAAAAGTTACAAAGATGTCACTGAGAGTTCCTACATATACTTCTCATTCAGTTTTACATCTTACATTAGTGTGTTACATTGGTACAACTAAGAAACCAACATTGATACATTACTACTAACCCAACTTTGAATTTCATTTGAATTGCACTGATTTATCCATTAATGTCTATTCCAGGATCTTATCCAGGATACCCCATTACACTTGGTCATCATTTACTTAGCTTCCTCTTAGCTGTGACAGTTTCTCAGACTTTTCTTATTTTTGATGGCCTTGAGAATTTTGAAGAGTACTTGTTGGGTATTTTGTAGAATGGTCTTCTATTAGGATTTGTCTAATGATTTCTTCATATTTAGATTGGAGTTGTGGGTTTGGGGGAAGACCACAGAGGGGAAGTGTCCTCATCCCATTTTTTAGGGGTACCTGCAATCAACATGACTTATCATTGTGAATGTTGACCTAGATCACCTGGCCAAGGGAATGTTCGCCAGATTTCTCCATTGGAAAATTACTCCCCACCCTTACCATACTCTATTGTTTGGCAACAAGTCATCAAATGCAGGTCACGCTCAGGTTGGAAGGTAAGGGAGGGAATTAATTTCTTTCTCCTGAAGGGGCTCATCTGCCTTTTTCATTTTCCTCTCACGTACCAGCATCTAATAAAAGTAAAACTCTTTCTTATTCAAGACTGTAGTAATTTTAAAATTTGTCTAAGTGCTAGAATGGAAACAACGTGCTTTCTGCTTTTTTATTGCAAATGTACATTTCAACTATGTCAGAGTTAGACAGGTTTTTATTGGCTGGTTTGGGGACTTAATCACCATTTGTCTTTTTTTTTTTCTGATGGGAAAAATGCATTTTAAGACCTAAGTGACTCACCAAAATACCTCAGAAACAAAGCACATTTGCCAGTCGGAGGCTATTATGAAGTATAGAAAGAAACACAGGTCTCCCTCCTTTTTTCTGCATCAAATCTAAACCTGTGCTCACAGCTCTTAAGACACTTCACTTTAGACCCTAAATTGCATCTCACTGTATTTGCTTTTAATCAGCTTGTGCTGCTATGCCAATTTGGAAATTAAAATATTGGAACAATTCAACCCTCCAATTTCCTCTAGCAGTCATTTTTGGTACTTGATTAATCTGCTCCTTCCCCAACTTACTTGTAAACTTAAAATTCCATAGTACTTTTCTAAATTTTGTTTAAAAGCCCATTTTTGTTGACTTCTGAGCAGTCCAGATGTCTCAATGCTTTTGGAACTTTAGCTTTTTGAAATTCTCATGGGCCTCAGAAGAGGTGCAGGTTATTTGTCTGGGAAACCTTCTCCCAGAATATTTATCAAGTACCTGTTAGTATGGCAGACACTGTGTTAGACTCTAGGCACAGAGTACATACGTGGAAGTCTGGTAGGCTATCATACATCATAAAGTGTCCTATACAAGATCTCTCTTTAATTCTCCACTCTGCTACTAAGCTGCTCATTCCAAAATGCAAAATTAGTCATGCCACTCTTTTTATTTTAAAGGTTTCAAGAATCTCTATAGTTTTAAGGGAAAAACACATCTTCTTAACTTATCCCAGAAGAATTGTGATACTGAGCAGTCTTTCAAACTCTCAAGGTCTCATTTGACTCTCTTTTTTTCAAATGGTGATAAGATGCCTGTCAGTGTTGTTTTTCAAAATTGTCATGAGGTCTTAACAAGACAATAGTGTTTGAAAAATATAGGGTAGGAGATAATTTTATTTCCTCTTGGTTGTAAAGTTTTTCTTTTTCTTTCTTTTTTAAAAATAGATTATTTATTTATTTATTTGAGAAAGAGAGCAAGTGAGAGAGCAGGGGGAGGGGCGGTGAGGGAGGGAGAAGCAGAATCCCCGCTGAGCAGGGGGTCTAACTCAGGACTCAATCCCAGGACCCTGGGACCATGACCTGAGGCACAGGCAGCCACTGAACCAACTGAACCACCCAGGTGCCCCTATTTTTCTTTTTTTTTTAATTACATTTAAAAAACTATATGTTCTTTTATTTATTTAAATGGAAGCCCAAAGAATGGATAAGAGTTAGGAAAATGGGTTTTATGGTAGGAGAAGGGTATAGTCCAGATGTCTCAAGAAGAGACATCTCCCCATATCTGGGGGATGGTGCAGTGAAAGGTGTCCTGGCACATAGCGGGGGTCACTGGTCAATAAGCAAGAGCAAATTACTCTATCATGATGTGTTCCTACCAATTCTTAGAATGCTCCCAGAGGGTATTTCTGCACTAATTTGAAATGACTGGATGTGAAACCCTATAATCTTCTCAAAATTATGGTTGATACTTTAAGTAGAAGATCTTCAATTTGGTAGTTTTCTGGGTGGATTCCAGAGAAAGGTTCTAGAACATATACCACTGGCTTATTTGTTAAGACAAATGTCTCTGTAGCATTCGGTTACTTCGGTAATATAAGGCTAACTTCCCCCCCGCCAAAGTTCTTATTAGTAAACAAAAATACACGAGAAGACTGTAAGTATGGATAACCACTCCATCTGAGTCTACTCAGGCTGCTATAACAAAGCACCACAGACTGGTGGTGACAAATATTCAGTCCATACCATAGTACAAGTAGAATCCTTAATTTGGGGGTGCCTGGGTGGCACAGCAGTTAAGCATCAGGGCGTGATCCTGGCGTTATGAGATCGAGCCGCACATCAGGCTCCTCTGCTATGAGCCTGCTTCTTCCTCTCCCACTCCCCCTGCTTGTGTTCCCTCTCTCGCTGGGTGTCTCTATCTCTGTCAAATAAATAAATAAAATCTTTAAAAAAAAAGAATCCTTAATTTGGTTAATATTTAACCACAGGTTTTCCTGGCTGACCATAGGAAATAGCTGGGTTTACTTTATTTTTCACCTCTATTTTTTCAAGGTCAAATAAATTGAACCAAAATGTTTAATATGGACTCTGTTTTGCTCCCTACACCTCTCCTGAGTCCATGATTCCCTCTCAAAAGTTGGATTATAAAAAAATACAAAAACATACCCTAGGTAGACCCTAACAAAGTCTGCTTTCCGCCTCCTCTGATGTGAACCTTTGGGGCACATGTTAGCATTAATGCACGTTCTGATATGTCTTCTACGTTGGAACCTACAGGATAAGCTCAGTACCTACTGGTAGGTGTGTGGGCTCTCTGCAGAATGGAGAGGTTATCCTGTCCCCCATGCTAGCTGTTATAGAAAAATGTAGAACCCTGAATGAGAGATTCAGAGAGGTTCAAAATCAGAATTTTGAGTAAGGGCCTTGGATAGGTAAGCAAAAGAGTCAGACCTCTTTCTCTTGGCTTAGATGTAGGGACTAAGTGTGTAAGTAAGGTGAAGAGAGGACCTTCACTCAAAATAAGGATGACCAAGCTAGAGTTGAAGGGTCTCATGAATGAGGATTTGAAGTAAAGACTTGAAGAAAATGAGACAAACCTTTTGGATCCTTGGAGAAAAGCATCCTAGAAAGCATGAACAGCATCTGCAAAGACCCTGGGCAGTATCCTTCTAGGTGTATTTGAGGTATCATAAGCAGAGCAGGGTAGATGCAGCAGATGAAGTAAATGGATGAACAGGGTCTGAAGAAAACTGGTCCCCCAGGAGTCAGATTATGCAGGGCTTTGCATGCCAAGGTGAAAACTTTTCTTTTTCTATGGTGAAAGATGAGACGGTGTTGGATGAAGATAAGCCAGGGCTGGCTTCATGAGGGTGTGACTAGTGCAAGTGCACAGGGCTCCATGTTCAGAAGGTTCTCACACTTAATGTGTTGCATTTGCCAACTTTTATTCTTTGAATCTGTGTTTTGTAAGTGAATTCTGATGGGACAGTGAAGCACATGTAAAAACTTAGAGCCTCAGCTCACAAGCAGTTCTGTTTCTGCCTCCCTGCCTCTCTTGGATTCTTTGCTACCTATTCTCCACCTCCTGGTGATCTCTCCCCTGTGTCCCATTACCATTGTCCTCCACTTTTAGTGGAGGCCTGGGCACAGAAGTGGGGAAGATTGGGGCCAGGTGTGTGCTCCATGGCATTTCAGGGTGTGGCAAGGTGGTAGCCTTCCCTTTCTTGGGCTTGCAGCCCCAGGAGCCTTCAGCAGGGGTGTCTTGCCCACCCAGGATCCAGGTACTGATCATGTCTCAGCCTGAAGGCTGCAATCTCTTGAGGATTGTTTGTCCACTATGGATTGAAGCAGAGGCTTGTGGGAAAGGAGAATGGCTTCCTTTCCCCTTGCCAGGGTCGTTTTGTACTGGGCCCCAAATTATGTTGCCAACCTGGGTTGAGCAGATGAATAGCATGATCAGGCTTGCTTATCGGAAGGATCACTTGGACTGCTATGTTGACTGTAGGGCCACAGGGGAACAAAAAGGAAGACCAGTAGGGAGGCAAGAGTCCAGGGGAGAGATAATTGTGAGTCAAATCAGAGTGGCATCAAGGAAGATGGTAGGAAATGGTCAAATAAAAATACATTTTGAACATAGAGCCAAAAAGTATTTTCTGGCAGATGAGACATAGGGCCTAAGAGAAAGAAGTGGCCAAGGATGACTCTACAATTTTTTTTGGTTTTGTTTTTTGTTTGAGAAGCAAAAGGAAAGAGTTGCCATTAACTGATATGAGGAAGGATGAACAGATTTTGAGGGGTGAGGGAGGATTTGAAGTACAATTTCAGACTATTTAAATTTGAGATGTCCATTAGGCATCTGAGTACAGACATTGAGAAAGTTGTTTGGGGTTCAGGGCATATCCAGCCTAGAGAAATAAATATGGGAGTTATCACCATATAGCTGGTATTTTAAAACAAGATTTCATGAAATTATCGAGGGAGCAAGAGTACACAGAGAAAGATTTGAGGACTGAGCCTATTTAAGGATAGAGGAAATGAGAAAGAATTAGCAAAGGACCCAGAATTAGCAGAGAAGCAGGCTCTGACACAGAAAAAACCAAGTGTGTGGTACAGTGAAAGCCAAGTGAAGAACACATTTTGGTGAACAGGGGGCCAGTGGTCAACTAGGCCGATGCTGCTGAAGGTCCCAAGTAAGATGAGAAGTGGGACGGTTAGTAAAGTAGAGATCAATGGCACACTTAGTGAGGGCAGTTTCACTGGAGCGGTTCTGGGTGTATCTGAGTGCAGGCGAGAGGGAAGAAAAGAAATTGAAGAAACCCAGCCTAGGCAACTCTAGAGGAACTTTGTGTGAAAGGCTGTAGGGGGATTTCATGGTGGCTAAAAGGGCATTGGAATCAAAAGAAGTTTTGGTGGGTTTCTGTTTGTGTGTTTGCTTATTTTGCTCTGTTTTTTTAACACGTGGATAAATAACAGCATGTTTATATGCTGATTAGGGTGTTCCAACAGAGGGAAAATCCATGATTGTTGAAATTAGCCATGAATTGTGCTTTTGAGCATTAAGAGAGGATGGGAGCTGGTAAGCAAGTGGGGTCTCCTCGTACAAGCAGGAGGCTGAGTATGTGGGTACAAATGTTGGTGGGGGGCAGAAGGTACTGAGAGCTTTGTGCATTCTCTTCTGATTGCTTCCTTTTTCTCAGTGAAATGGGAAGCATCAGCTGAGAGTAAGGGAAAAGAGGTATTTAAAATTTGAGAAGGTGGGTACCTGGGTGATTCAGTTAAGTGTCTGCCTTAAGCTTCCAGTCATGATCTCGGGGTCCTGGGATCAACCCTGGCACCTGGCTCCCTGCTCAGTGGGGAGTCAGCTTCTTCCTCCTCTTCTGTCCCTCACCCAGCTCTTGCTGTCTCTCGCTCTACTCTCACTCTTTCAAATAAATGAATAACATCTTTTCAAAAAAAAAGTTTGAGAAGGGAAAATCAGAAAAGAAATAATTATTTAGAAGAGTAGAAGAGAAAAGGGAAAAGGAAGGCCTGGTGTGATGCCGAACAGGCCTAGGGTCCACTGCAGGCTTTCTGTGATGGATCTAAAAGGAGCTCAGTCAGCATGGCTGTACTGTTCCTCCAGCCATGGCCAGTTGCAGGGGCTCAGACCCACAGTCAGTGGAGAGTGGGGTGTAAACAGGTTTGGTGTTTTGTCAAGTAGGAGGGATGACAGGGATGAAGATGTGTTCAAGGCAGGGCTAATGCTGGCTGACCATGGAAGTTCAGTGATATAAGGAAAAAGGTGAGGGCCAGATTAGTTAATGGGTATGAAAACGAAGTGGAATTGAATCCAAGGGTACTTGAGGGAGTGAGTTAACCATTTAGGAGTGATTAATCACAGTGGGATACTTGTGATGGAGATGATGCTTGCAATTGGGTAATGCCAAGGTTTAGATTATGACAATGGAAGTGAACCTCTGAGATAAAATGGAAGACAAGATCATCGAAGGAGAGACTACAGTTCTGATAGGCCAGGAAACTGTATCAAAAACCAACTGATTCTGATGCAGGTGGTCCAAGGACGGTGTTTTGCGGAAATCTCATTTTAGGGAGAGTGAACAAACTGAACATAAAATTTTAGAGTTAAACTAGAAAACATGAGGGGGCGGAAGAAACATGAAGACTATTAAGAGAATATTATGTATTTAGTGTTTGAATGGGCTGGACATGGTATCAGTTTACCTGTATCATTTAACTTATTCCTGGCAACAACTGTGGATGCTAGAGACTGTCGTAATCCCTATTTACAAATGATGAACATGAGAGCCAGGGAGGTTAAATAACATGCCCAAGGACACCTCTGTCTGAGTCTGAACTCTGAGGGCTTAACCATTATGTCCATCTTCCTTGACAGGTGCAGTGATTATGATAGAGCAGGTGATATTAAAATCCGCATTCTGAGATGTGAATAATAGACTTATGGGATTAGAGACTCTTGAGAACAATATTGTATACAAAACCCAGTAATATGCATTATCTCATCTAATCCTTCTATTAATCTTGTGTATTAAGAAATTTGCCTAGATCCTGGGGCCAGTAAGTAAGCAGAGCCTAGATGTGAATGCTCATCCTCTGATCTCCTACGTGAACACTCCTTCCACTAACTTCCACCATCACTTTCCAAAGATGGTCTAGACGGAAACTTTAAAAAGAGTCGAGACAGTTTTGAATAAATGTATTATTAAGGAAACCATTACTAGTTATTTCTTTTTTAGAACCTAACATGTAAGTTTTATAATTCCTATGTTTCCATGGGAACATAGTACGGAATGTGGCATTCTTCCTGTTGTGGAATGTTCTATAAATTCATGCATTCATTCAAGTATAATTTATTGAGCAAATAGTCCGTGCAGGTGCTGTGCTAGGTACACAGTTACCAACTAAGAAACACCCCTGCTCTAAAGGAACCTTCAGTCAGCTTCAGGCCTTTAGAAACTCAGATACTCTGCAGGGCCTTTTCACACCTGGCATTTTAAAGCTACTGCATTTGACCTAGAATACACTCCATCCCTTAGGACCCGGTCACCTAAGAGATCATACCTCTCCCCAGTGGTTTGGCACGCAGTAAGATCAGCTGTAGTGCCCTGGAGATGGAATCTTAGATTTGGACCTTGGGGAAATAGTACCAAGTGTTATACTAAAAAGAATTTTCTTACTTCAAGAGGATCCAAGTTTAAAGCTAGATTTAAAAATACCCCCTTCGCCTGGCATTCTAACTGGCTCAGTGGTACTGCACTGACCTTTATTCATCACTTGGCCATGCCTTTTGCTAGAAACACTGGATCTGTACATGCCATGTCATGTTTATGGGCTCTGTGGCCCAATACCCTCCTGCCACACAGTCAGGAAAAGCCAATTAAGGCAGTGCCCAGGGAACCAATCTGTAAGAATGAAGGAGGACTCATCCAGGGGTGGGGGAGAATTCCACTTTGTTCAGGTAGGTGCTTAAACAGCAGATAAGCTTTAGCACCAGATGTCTGCGGTGGCTATTTCTACATACAGTTCTTTTTTTTTTTATTAAAGATTTTATTTATTTATTTGACAGAGATAGAGACAGCCAGCGAGAGAGGGAACACAAGCATGCGGAGTGGGAGAGGAAGAAGCAGGCTTATAGCGGAGGAGCCTGATGTGGGGCTCGATGTGGGGCTCGATCCCATAACGCCAGGATCATGCCCTGAGCCGAAGGCAGACACTTAACCGCTGCGCCACCTAGGCGCCCCTACATACAGTTCTTATGCACTTCTACTTCATGATGCTACTAATTAAGAATGGCACATACACTGGTTCAAACAGCCTGTGTCTACAACAGGGAAGGAGGGGAGGGTGTTATGTTTTGCCTCCAGATTTAGAAGACCACAACTGGTGCTCTTAATGGCAGTGTAACACGTGTTGCCTCACTTCCCTCTGGTCTTAAAACATGTGAGTCACAGTGTAATTAAAGGATTACACTCTCTGTCTCTTACACTGCAGAAGTTAAGTGAGACAAATCAGACTAAGTTTTCTTGTTAAAAAAAAATGAGGATCCTATATGTATTGGGTTTTTAAGAATTTTTTCAAGCCCCCAAGTATCCTATATCCTCTGTATATCTAATTTGGTGAACCACTCCGATCACGGATTTAATTTATTCGAGTCATTCTTGGAGTTGTGGGACCACACATCAAGTCCCCTTAACTCCTACAGCTTTAAGAGAAGGTAATTCTCCTTTTGGAGTAGGGGAGGTGGCGCCAGCTCGCGGCTCTGCCGCTCCCCACCCGCCGGCCGGTACTCAGTTTCCCGCGGTTGTCGGCCCCGCCCAGCCGCCCCGCGGCGCTCGGAACCGTAGCCAGGGGTGCTGCGCTTCCCACCCGCGGGAGGAGACGGTCGAGGGCAGTCTCCGGGCCCGCCGCTCCCCCTGGCTCGGCTGCTTCCCGGCAGCTGAGAGCTCGTGGGGCGTGCTGACCAGGCGGCGTGGGCCTGGACCGCGGAGGGTGCCAGGGCCGCCTCCTCACCTCTGGGAGCCCGGCGCTCCGGCGCTCCGGCCCTCCGCAGAACCCGCTCGCTCCTTCCCCCGAGGGCGCGGGCTGGGGCTCCCGGCTGACCCGCCCACCCGCCGCAGCGCTCGGGGCCCGCGGTTCTGCGCTCTGCTCGATGCCTTTGCGCGCCCTGCACGCCCTCTCTCTCCCCAGCGCTTCCAAGGCCGGGCACACCCACTGTCGCTTCCAGCATTCGGGGCCCTGGCGTCCGAGTTAAACCCCATCTCCCAACCGTCGCCAGCCCTAGCTGCACACCCAGCCCTTCTCCAGGTACCCGGAGATCAGAACGGAATACAAAGAAGCCTGCGCCCACTGAGCCCTCGCCGCTGCCACACCCGCCCGTGCCCACTCTTCTTCGACCTCCGCGAGGGCTGGACGCCGGGACCCCTCCTCTCTGCGCCTTCCTGCCCCTCCCCCTCTGTCGTTAAAATCCATCCAGCATTGCCCGAAATCCCGTGAGCTGGGGCCCTCGACCGTCCCCCTCCGACCTGTCGGCCGCCGCTGCTGGCCCCCGGGACCTGCGGGCCGCCCACCCCCACCGCAGCCGCGCTTCTGGGTCCCGGCCCCTCCTCCGGGGCCCTCCTCCTCCCTCGCCCCTCCCGAGCTGGGGTGGGAGCGGCGGCAGCTGGAAGAGAAGGGATGAGGTCATCCTCTCCCTCGGAGTCAGCTGGTGGAGGAGAGGAAGCGGGAGGAGGGAGCGCGCGCGAGGGGAGGAGAGGAATGTGCAGGTCCGAGGAGCGCCGCGGCGGCCGCTGCTGCTCCTGCTGCTGGCGG
>NC_048226.1:30421189-30496082 GCF_002007445.2 Ailuropoda melanoleuca
GCTCCCGGGGGCTTGGGCGGCCCGGGCGGCGGCGTTGGCGGCCCCGGCGGCAGCGGGGCGGGCTCGGCGGCGCTGTGCCTGCGCCTGGGCAGGGAGCAGCGGCGCTACTCGCTGTGGGACTGCCTCTGGATCCTGGCCGCCGTGGCCGTGTACTTCGCGGACGTGGGCACGGACATCTGGCTCGCCGTGGACTACTACTTGCGCGGCCAGCGCTGGTGGTTCGGGCTCACGCTCTTCTTCGTGGTGCTCGGCTCGCTCTCGGTGCAAGTGTTCAGCTTCCGCTGGTTTGTGCACGATTTCAGCACCGAGGACAGCGCCACGACAGCAGCTGCCTCCAGCTGCCCTCAGCCTGGAGCCGATTGCAAGACGGTGGCCAGCAGTGGGTCTGCAGCCGCGGAAGGCGAGGCTCGTCCTTCCACGCCGCAAAGGCAAGCATCCAACGCCAGTAAGAGCAACATCGCCGCCACCAACAGCGGCAGCAACAGTAGCGGGGCCACCCGGGCCAGCGGCAAACACAGGTCTGCGTCCTGCTCCTTCTGCATCTGGCTCCTGCAGTCACTCATCCACATCTTGCAGCTCGGGCAAATCTGGAGGTACCGTATCAGGGGTGGGGAAGAGGGAGATCTGCTGCTGCTACTACATTCCCACTGCTTTGCTTCTGCACGGAAATCGTTTAGGGTTTCTCTAGTAGTAACCCTAGGCACACTCTTACAGTTTTTTTTTTCCCCTTAAACTGGGTTTTGCATTTTTAAGATTTGTGATCACAACCTAGGGTGGGAGGGAAGTGAGAAACAAGCGACAGGCAGCAAAGTGGTTTTGATCAACCTAGCCCTTCTGTGTTCCCACTCTGCTTCACTAGCTTCTCTATGTTTATACGCTACCCCCTCCCCATTTTTAGTGATATTGTTTCGGTTGAATAGGAGAAAATTCTGTCACATCTTCTAAAAATCCTTTTTTTATTATGTTGAATTCTAGGTTTATATTGCAATTTGGATGGCTTCTTTTGTTCCCAGTTGCTAATTCTAGTTATATGGGAATTCTTAACTGCTGTGAAGTACCCACCTTTTAATTCTCAATGTTGGAGAAGTACTGCGCTCCAAGTGAAAAGCTTAGTAGGGAGTTGGTTTGTCTTTTTCTTGGAGAATACCTATACCTATATCTCTGTCTATAACCTATGTATCTATCTCCAAATATGAGTAAATAAACTTTATGGGGCCCAGACTTACTTTTATGAGGCGCTTTCTGATTATCTTGCAGTATCCCCATATTCTGATTTTTCACAAAACTAAGAACCCTTGGAAAGGGGTAGTGCGTCTTGTACACTTTAATCATACTTGGCATCTTCATTGGTCGCTCTGCTACTTGTCATCTGATCTACCAAGTCTTTTTACACAGATATCACTTCCACTTAGAAACTGGAATACAAGGCTAAACTCCCTGGGCAGAGGGAGCTGTCATTTGAGCAGTCACCACCTAGATTTAGGAATATAATGAAACAGTTTGCTCAGAAATATGTTCCTTCAACTTTTATATGTTTTTGATAGCTTTTTGAAGCAATATCTTACACCTCCAAAAATTCTTTGTGTTGAAGCACTTAGATGTTAATATTCCAGAGCTTTTTGGGTTTCCAATGACTTAATAAGCAAGTAGTCTAAGTAAAATGAGAAAACTTCCTAATAAGTGCACCAATGTGGGGTTACATGCTGCTAGGTCGGTGTCCATTTCAATTTCATTTGTAGTTACCTTTGTGATAAAGACTTTAGAAATCATTAACTCTGCTGAGGTATCCCATGTGGAAACGACTCAGAGGATTTGTGGAATGGGACTAAATACTTCTTTTATTAGTGGTGAACAGTAGTGTTTTCGTTGATAAGAGCAAATGTGGTTATTTTGCAACCTTTCCTGAGACCACTGCTTTGTAAAGCAGGGTAAACATTGCCATAGGTGGTGACTTTTCAAACTGTGAAACTTTTTTCCCAAACAGATACTTTCTGGAAAAGGGGTATATGATATGCAGTCAGACAAACTGATGTTGGAAACCTCCATGTTTTGGACTCAAAGGACTTTGAAATGTCAATTAAATAGAATAGCTGTTATGTTCCATGGATGACTATTATGAAGACTTACAGCTTGATGCCCTTATTCAAGTTTGATGAAGAACTCAAATATTTGTGTTAATTACTGACATTGTTTAGTGGCTAGGTTCATATGATTAGTAGTTTTAATCTGATAATGTGGAAAATGAAGCTGAACATTCCATTTGTTAACTTTTGCAAACTTTATGCAAGATTTGGAAATCACTAATTTTCAATCACCTTTAAAATGTCTACCTTCATGTAAATAATGCAAACACTTCTCAATATATTAGCTGAAGAACTATTCATTGCTTCCTACAGATTGATATTTTGTGAATAATATCATATCCAATTCTGTGAACTGAAAAAATAATTTTAATTATCATTGTGTTTACTAAACCTTCTAAACCGAACATTTTCCCAGTGGAAAAATGACATTTAGTTATCTGAGGACATAAAATGCAGAAAGTGAGAAGTAATTCAGAAAAGGAAGGGCCTAAACACATGTCAGTGAGACCACAGCCACTGGTCAACTGGCCATATGGAAAAGCTGATCAAGGAGGAGGAGGAATGGAAGGGTAAGGTTGCATGCAGAAGGAAAAGCACAGGCTGTCCGACAAACACATTAGCCAACCCAACCCTTGGAGAAACTGTGGTCACACATGACTCCTCTTTGTTAGGTATCTCTACAATGTTTTCCTTAGAGGTTTTGAAGTTTTTCCTGCTAATACATGGTTGTCTGGAAGGAAGTATTGTTGAAAATATTTTCAGATACTTATCTATATTTTCATAATAATGTGCTTCATATGTAAATCTGAATTATCTAACTGTTCTTGGATTCTAGTTAAGATATTTGGAGGCTAGTGGGGTAACTTGGTGGAAGTATGATCTAAGACTTAACCTCACTTTCTCTTTATGAAGTATGTTTAAACAAATGAACAAACAAACTTTAGCCTAATGTAGGACATGGGAAAGGGATCAGAAAGTTCGTGGAATTCAGTTACATTCTAAATTGTTTCAGCTTCTCCAAGTGTGGGAGATATTGGAATGGAACTTTGTGTAGCAGATGCATCTTTGAGATAATAAGTTGGTGAAATGCAGTTCATCTCAGATTATTGTACCAGACCATTATCTTAGACCATTAGGATGCCTTAAATTAGGAATATCCTTCTGCTTCTTCTAGCTTTTCTTTTCCATGCATTATACACAAATGCTGCAGAAACACCAAGGTACTGAATGGTTCAAAGCTCAGAGGTCATTATTCATGTTTTAACATGCTACTTTCTAAGATCAATAAAATAGATTTTAGCTAGGTTGTTAACTTTTCCTTGTATTTCCATGAAATTCTAGTTATTTTAGGTAAGGGCAAGATTCTAAAAGCTTTCTGTAGATACAGTCCTTTGAAATAACATCAAAGTGTTTGCTTGTTCAGAAATAGCTATTTGAAACATTTTGGACAAGACTTAGATGTATTTATACATTTATTACAAATGCAACTGTTGAAAGCAATGATACCTATTCATTTTAATTAAAGTTTACTAATGGAAAATTAATGGCAGCTTTTAAAGTCACAGGAGTTGATTCTGAGAAAGAGCCATTTGGAATAATGAAGTGAACTTTCCTACCATGTGAAAAGAGCAATTATGACTTTAAAGGAAATGTGACTGCAAATGAATAAGTACTGTTTTTTTTTCTTGTTCATTTCATATGATTCCAGAAGTTACTAAGAGGGCAGTTCAGCCAGTGGGAATCACAAATGCCTCATCAGAACAGTTTTTAGTCTTCACACTGATGATCAATTATATATAGATACCTTCTTCAGAATTTATGACTCACTCTTAAAATTCTACCTTAATTTTTCCTGTGTATGTATGGTATATACATATTTGGTTGTCTTCTAAATGCAAGTAGGCATATTGCAAACAATAAGTCAGTGAGTCAGTGGATGGTAGAATGGGGAGTATTTTTACTATTTTACTATTTTGGTTTTTGTTTCTGAATATCTATCATGAGAATCATGTGGGAAAGACCTGGTGAAAGAACATCTCTGCTTTTCAGATGCTTGATAGTCCACAAGGTCTAACATGTGTTCCTTATTCAAATAAATTGGAAAATGGCAGGTTAAATGGAGTTAAATGGATCTCTCCACAGGACTTCTCAGAGCCTTTGATAAGCTAGTGTGCTGTTATCAATAACTTTTTAAGGGTATACTTATTAAATACTCTTGTGATGATGTGGGCACACAGGGCACTTTGAGAAATGTTAAGTCATTCTTAAACCTGGCCTAATAATAATAATAATAATAGCAATTTTATATAGCATTTAAAAAATTATAACTATGTTTATAGTCTTTATCTCATCTAAGTTTTACAGTAACCCGAGAGAAAATCATTAGTATCTATCTATATATAAGAAAACTGGCTCAGAGAGATTCATTAACTGGCGCAAAAATCCATGCTGTTTATGTGATACAGCTAAGAGTCAAAGCCAGGCCCACCTTACCCTAAAGTCTGTGCTCTTTCTGGATCAATTAGCTTATCTCCAACTGCCAACTTGGATAATAATGAGAACAATGTATAAAAATGACACTTTACCTTTACCAGGCATGACACTCTTTAGACAGGATAGAAGATCTGCCCAGTAACACACCAGTAGTCAACTGGCAGAATAGGGACTAGGCCTCAACTTGTCTGACTGTGAAGGCAGGTGCTCCTCTTACTATACACCATGTGGACATGCTGAGCTTGTTGCATTAAATTGCAGCCAAGTAACATGGTCTTGTGGTGACATTAATGATTAAATGGTGGAATGTATGTGAACGTGTGGAAAGTGCTTTGCAAATGATAAAGAGGTTCTAGAGATCAAGAATGGGTAGGGAAATAGCATCTGGGTTACACCTTTGACTACTGAAAAAGTACTTTATTGATTTGGAGTTAGTTCTGAATTCTGATATAGGTCAGGCGGAATCAATGGTCACTTTCCTGTATATTTGTGTTCCCTCTACTGTATATTAATTAATTTATTCATTCAACATATAGTGAGTCCCTACTCTATGCAAGGCACTGTGTTAGTCACTAGCTACCCCAAGATAGATAAAATACACATCATCTTTCAGGGATTCTACTGTCTGGTGAGGAAGACGAAAAGTAAAGAGATAATTTCAATACAATGAAATAAGCTCAATGATAGAAATAAAAAACCCAGACCATCTTAGTGATTCAAGTGAGACACTGGAGCAGGGGGTATTTGAGTGAAGGTTTGAATGGTGAAAAAATCTGCTGTCTGAATAAAGTGTAGCATTGGCCACAGAGCCTTGTATATGACTTTGTGTAAAAGAACAGGAGTGGGTGGGGCAAGAAGGAACAAGGTGAGTTAAGTGTGTGCTTTGAACAGAGAGGGAGTAAGAGATAGTAGCGAGAGATGAGGGAGAATTTGTTGAGTCTACAATGAATGGGACCTAAATTTTATTCTGAAGGCATGGAGGAATGTTTGAAGGATTATAAGGGCCAGGGAGGAGAGGAGAGATTGTTAACGAAGTGTTAAAACATTGTTCTATCCAAAGGTATGGCAAGCTGAGTTTCAGAGAACATGTCATCAATTCCTCTCTGGTTCAGTAAAGTCTTTTCCATTTATTAAAATTCATTGATTTTAAAGAGGTAGAGTTTGGATGTAACTGGGGTGTATAAATAAGCCCAACAAGGTGAGGGAGTGATTTTTCAGAAAAACAGATAGGTTGAAATTTTTCATTGATTTACACTAAAGTAAAAAATTTTATTTTCTGCTACTTTTTGGAGAGTTTTTCCTTAGGATACTGTGGTCTTTAGCTTATTGAAATTTAGGTTTCCTGGTCCTTAGAAACTTGTTCTTTCTATTTTTGTTAACACTTTTCAATTTTCAGAGGACTTCCCTGTCTTTCTATTTGATCCTCTTTGAGGATTTTTGAGCTAACACTTCCATTTTGCAAATGTGGAAATTGAGAAAGAGAATGTTAAGTGTTTTTCTCTTTAGGTCGTATAGTTCTGCACCAATTCTAGGCTAGAATTCAGTACTGATGTGGGAGAAAAAAAAAACAACATGAGAAATGGTTGATGAGATTGGGGATCATTAGGTAGAAGAGAAGACTGAGAAGTTCAATGTTGTCTGGTGAGTACTGAAGGGTTGTAACGAGGAGGAGGCATTGGGCTTTTGTGTAGGACCTCTGGGACGAGATGCAGGGGGGTTACAGGAGAGATTTTGAATCAATGTAAGGAAGCATTTTTTAACTAATCACAAGGTATCCAAAGATCAACGATGATTCCTTAGAAGCAGTGAGTTACCTGCTGTTGGAGGGTCTAAGCATAGTTTTGAAAACTGTAGGCAGAGTTGCAGCAGAAAAAACTTTTAAGTAACATGCAGAAGGTTGAACTAAAAGATAATCTTCCAGCCTTGAGATTTTATGACAGTTTCCATCATTACATGCTGCTCCAAACATAGTGGACTAACCTTTGCTTTTTCATGGATGAAAGAAATAGGAGGTTGCTTGAAGCACTGCAGTTATGTTACTTTGAAATCCATTCATTGGTTTATGGACCTGGTGTCTTTGCTGGAACATCACAAATCTATGTAACATCCATGAGTGCTGGGCTTGGTATTTAAATCTCTGAGTTACCTAGTGGATATAAATCCACGCAAAACCAGACAGTCCTCTGTGCATTTATTGGGGATTCTGTATGAGTTGGAATAATTTATGCATAAATCTATGTGATCAATATACCTATTTCAGTATCTTTGCAATAACTAGTGCAAAAGTTGTATTTTTTCCATTCATTTGAACTATATCCTGTTTGCTTCACAAGGGTGAAAAAAATGTTATACTTGCTACATTCTGATGGAATTGCAGACTTCCCTCATAGAGCATTAAAAGTAGTATCTATACAAATAGATGCTATCATTTTTTAACAGTATGCACAAATCCTTGGGTCAGTAGCTTTGAAGGTCTTTGTTCAGTCATGTACGGAAAACTCCTTAATGTTTGAATATCCAAGTACATAACTTGCTATTAAACGTGTTCTGTATTTTACAGTTCAAATGAAATTGTCTACCTATGATATTAAATAGCACTAATCACTGAGTAACAGATAAACAGAATGATTCCATTTTGTATGGGCTCACTGGCTAATCCAGTGCCTTGTGTTAGAATTTGAATGGTGTACTAACTAGGCCTATGGAAGCAAGACTTAGGGATTAGAACTGAATTTAATTGGATTTATATTCTTATGCATTATCAAATATAAGGTGCAGTGTGCTGCTAGTCATGAGGAAGTGCTTATCAGGTGTAACTTTATAAAATAGTTGTAATGTGTTGGTGAATGTCAGAGAAAGACAAATTCTCTTGAATGACATTGCCTAATTCTGACCACCAACAAGTAACTTCCTTCTAGCTATATGCTGTTGTCACCGGTAATGGAAGGCATGGCCAGTCAGGAAGGAAGACCACAGGCAAGCCCTTGTGAAGTTATTCTAGTAGTTGTGGAAGTTATGTGAATAAAAATACATGCTCAGTGAATATTTACTGACCTGTGGATGAAGCCCAGGCATTATTCTCTCTTCTTTATGAGAAAGGGGCTGAACTTGTGGCTTGTTTGTTTGCTTCTTGAGTTTCCAAGGGTGCAGTGAATCCAAAAGGATGTTGTTATCTAGAAAGGATACCACCCATTGCCCCAGCTCTCTCTCTCTCTCTCTCTCTCTCTCTCTCTTTTTAGATCACTAGAATTAGGGAAGTGGGGCCAAATTTCACAAAGTACTAGTTCTCCTCTGAGAAAGATGCATCCAGAAGCCCAGCTCACATTCCTGTTCTTCCTGATAGAAACGTCAGACTGGGAAAGCTTTGGGATAGATCTTTTTCACTGAATTCTTACCTACACTTGACTGCCTGAGAATATATTTATGTATGGGACAATTTCTGTATCTCTGGTGCTTCTATTTGTCCACGCAAAAAAAGTTTGTAGCTTCTGCTATTACTACTACCACTCCCATCAATACTATAATTCTTATCACCATAAAAGAGTAATTTCTTGTCTTGTATATATACAGAGCAGATATAGATTACTGATTGCAAAAGAAACTAAAGAAGGATTAAAATGGAAATAAGTCAGTCTGGATATTTTCTAGAAACAATGATCTGAATGATAGCATTAGATCTTTTCCAACCCTAAGATGATGGGTCAAAATTAGAACCATCACTGATGGTTCTTTACAAAGTCAGCTGTCCTTTTGGGGAAGTGTACTATGTGAGGAGTTAGGAGAGATGAATTGATTGCTTGGTGGCCCAGACCCCAGGCAGGTCACCTAAGTGCTGTTACCTGTGTCACCATGATGATACAGTGCAGCTCCTGGCTTCCAACGAAGTTTAAATATTCTTTTGGTTTCCTCCTTCTGAGTCTTAATTTTCTATCTGTATGATATGATTGGTCAAACAATAACATTCAAGTTTCTTTCCAGGTTCAAAATGCTGGTTTTGCTCCTTTTATATATTCTTGCTATTTGCCCAGTCCCCAGAGTATGTGCACCGCAGAGTCTGTACGTGTTCTTCTAAGGCCATCGTTATAGCGTTTCTCTGGTTACGTAAGTCAAAGGGCATCTATAAGGGACTTTCCAGAGTTGGTAACATTAGTGTCTAACCTCTAGGAACTAGTATGATTTCATACATGAAGAGAGAATCTTAAGCTTATTTGTATAATGTAACTTGTTTTGAATTGTAACTTGTTTCTGAATTTTAGTTATAATCAAATAACACCATGTCCGCAAAAACCCATATCTAAGCATTTGAAGCTGATGTGGAAAGTGTTCCCATATCACTAATTCTAAGATATCTACCCTGTAGACCTGGGAAGCCAAAATTACCATTTCCATTTCACGTAGTGAGGTATGCACAGCTGGAGTGCTATGATTAGCAAATAAGAACAATGCTTCATGGGCTTAAAAAGAGCTATCCATTATGTCAATGAGAAGACTGTTGTCAGGGCTAGGTTTGCTTTAAAATTAAAAGCCTGTCCTGGATCACACTGTCACTGATTTAGTATACTAGAAATTGAATTTAAGCTCTATACAGAGACTGTCTCCAGGCCTGTACTCACTGAGGAATAGGGATATGTTACTCTGTGCTAGAACAAGAGAACAATGCATTAACCTTTCCTGGATAGGAATTGCCTGGATCTCTAGGATGTTAGACATCTGTCATGAAGCTGAACAATTTTCAACCCCATGACGACATTTCAGATATTTAATTTAAAAAAATTATGCATCTATTTTAAAGTGATCTGAAGTATGTCAAACTATTTTTTCATCTTCATGATTCATAAGTAGGCTGCTTGAATCAGTTCTACTTCTTTTGTTTAATTTATGCACATGCCCTGTTTTCCTGTCAGGGGAATCCTTTTATATAAACAGAGCAGTGGGCAGTGTGTGAGGTGGGTGAGGATTAGTCAAACAGAAAATCATGCATATATAGAAAAAGTAGGATCTACAGTGAATACGAGTCTAAAAAGACTTGGGATGACTTTGGCTGGCTTCCCATCAAGTACACTGTATTTAAGAAGGACGAAGTCACCTTTCTGAACCACCAATCTGAGACATTTCATCCATGTAAAAAGCAGTTGGACTTCTTTCTGAAGCTCAGGTAATAGTCGTGAATAAAGATATGGGAATTCTTTACTTTTCAGGTCTTTTTTCAGTAGCAGAGAGTCAATAATCAAAACAAAGATAGCCCTTAGAGCAGGAACCATAGCAAAATGATCCTCCGTTACTTGCATCTTTGATTTATGGCCTAGTTGCTGTATCAGTGTAACAGTAACAATGAAGAAATGATCCTTCAGCAAAGCAGGGGAAAGGATTTGTAAAGATTTCTTTATTTTGGTAGATTTACAGCTCATTAATTAATTTCCTGCTTTACAAAAGTAAAATTGTTAACAATTATTTTTTTAAATGTAGGTCAATTCCAGAAGACTCTCCAAAGAGATTTGCAGTACTTGAATCTGTTATTTTAAAATAAATTAGGAAGTATGTCCCATAGGGTTTCATAGTTCCAGGGGATGTGCTATTAAGAGTAGTAGTCACAGATGTCCTATAGGAATTTTGTTGATTTGGTAATAGCTAGGTTTGAAACATTGAGTTCTACACAGGAACAGGTAATGTGACACTATTCTAAGGAAGGCATAAATATTATCTGTGTTCATACTTTTGAAAAGTAGTCAATAGTTATGGCTATTTAAGGGCAAAATATCTACCTACTTTAAGATAAGGTTGGAATCATGGGACACCTGGGTGGCTCACTTGTTTGAGCATCCTACTGTTGGTTTCAGCTCAGGTCATGATCTCAGGTTCATGAGATCGTACCCTGCATCTGGCTCTGCACTGGGTGTGGAGCCTGCTTGAGATTCTCTCTCTCCCTCTGCCCTCCCACCCTAAATAAATACGTAAATAAATAAAGGTTGGACTCAAATGAGTGAGGGAGGAAACCTGAAGTTTCTGTCAAGGAAGCATGACCAAATATCCTGGAAACCATCACTGAGTTCCATTTGTGATGGCCACTGGCTTCTTCCCCACTTCTGACCTGTGTATTAACACAGGACTCTCAAGTCAAACACTTCCACACTACAGACCCCACTGGAGCCCTTAATATCAAGTTGACCTAAACCGAGCATTTTCACAACTGAAGTTTTGTCCCTTTGTTCCTAGAACCAGCTCATCTAATGGAATCTTGGTCTGGCTAGTGAAGCCTCGCTTTCAGCTTTGCTGTGATGAGTTTTATAATGGGTGTCAGTACAACTTTCCCATTCACACTCATAGGAGATGAGGGTATTGTATATAAGGCATGCACTTTTAGCTTGAGGGAGAAAAATTTGGCCATGAGAGAAGGCCATGAGAGAAATGAACAAAAACAGAGAATTTTGTTCCAAAATTGGAGGGTGAAATTTCAATCCTTGGTAGTGTGAATGGGAAAGTTGTACTGACACCCATTATAAACTTGATATTAAGGGCTCCAGTGGGGGTCTGTAGTGTGGAAGTGTTTGACTTGAGAGTCCTGTGTTAATACACAGGTCAGAAGTGGGGAAGAAGCCAGTGGCCATCACAAATGGTAACATAATAGAAACCTGGGAATCCAAGGGAGGGCCAGGAACAAACTTGCTAGTAGTAAAGGTAAGTGAGACTCTGAAATCAAGGGCATCATGAAAGCGAACTGTAACACTGTGCTTCACGATATAAAACCGAAGGGAAATTTGCTTCATTTATGTTCTCATTATATAATTTCTGCCTGGTCAGATATTGAGAGTAAGGCCTGAGCCTGGAGGTCTACTTCTGATCCCAGATTGGGGAGGGCAAAGAGCTGAGCTCATAGGTATGTTCTCACTCAATCACTGTTGATATGTGCAAATTCATTAACAGTCCACCGACTAAATCATGACTTGGTCACTGTAATCAGTTGTTGAGAATAAAATGACAAAAATAAGTGACCAGTGATAACCTTTTAATCATGGATTCTACAAACAGCTACTTCAAATCATTGTAAGGAACATGTATGAAAAAGAATATGCGCTCAAAACATTTATTATCTAGGAGAGGAGTCCTGTCACATTCATACCTCCAAATCTGTCTGTGACATTGTGCTAAGAGCAGAGCTGTTGGCTTGCAACTCCGGGTGTAAGATCTGCATCTGGCAGCACCCACATCTCTCAGAGGTGTCTCAGGAATGCAGAATCTCAGGTCCCTGTGGACTTACTAAACCGTGACCTATGATTGAACAAGATGCCCTGGGGATTCGTATGCACACTGAAGTTTGAGCAGCAGAGGGAGAGCAATCCCTTTCAACTGAAATGGTCAGGGAAGGTTACTGAGCTGAATATTAACGGAAACTATGGCTGATCCAGATGTTTTCACTGGCTGTTTCACCAGAGTCAGCTCACCTGCTATGAAAGCAAGGGCTGGTGCTTAAAAGTGGTAACAGTGGGTTCTCTTTATAGGCAATGCTATAAGCAAAGATATGAAATCTTCCATTGACAAAGAAAGTGAAAAGTTTTAATAAAATATTTATTAAAAATCCATTACTTTATAGGTTTGCTGTTCACAGCTGATCTCTAGGAAATTAATTCAACACATTGATCACCCAACTCTCACAGTTTTATGGGGTTTTTTTTTAAGATTTATTTATTTGAGAGAGAGTGTGCTCACGCATGGGGGAAAGACAGAAGGAGAGAATCTTCCATCAGACTCCCTGCTGAGCACAGAGCTCATCAAGGGACTGGATCTCACAACCCATGAGATCATGACTTGAGCCCAAACCAAGAGTTGGATGCTTAACTGGCTGAGCCACCCAGGAGCCCCTCACAGTTTTATATTATTCAGGCCTATGGCATTCAGTCCTTGGGATGGAGTGGACAGGGTGTCGTGAGAGAGGGAAACAGACAGACACCAGGAAAACACTGGATTTAGAGTAAGCAGACAGAGGAGAGAGAAAGAGGAGAGGGAGGTAGGGCGGCAGTTCCGACCAAGACATAATGATTGCTGACTTTGCTCATAGACGTGGAGCTAGGCTGCTGGTGTATTCCTTCCTATTCATAAGTTTCTGAAAAAACAACAACCCTCAGGGTGAGCAAAGGACATCACCCTCCACTAGGTGTTGGGACAATGGAGAAGGAAGTCAAGTTCTGGGCACCTCTCACCCCCAGTTTTTAGTATGATAGATCAAGCAGCCTCTGCAGCTACAAGGAGAAAGAGGACCCAAGGGAGGAATAGAAGAAAATGGAACTAGGCTTCCAAGACTGAAAGGCTAGACCCCAGCCAGGAATTAGCAGGGTATTTTTACAAAATAATAGGGAAAGATTTCCGATGACCAACTTGTTCCATGCAGTTGAGCTCCTCCCAGTGACCCCAAGACCCGCAGAGCAGGCTATGTCATGGGAAGATTTCCTGCTTTATTACTTGTCATCCTAAGTGAGAAATAGAACAGTCAACATTGTGACAAAATATGTCAGTGTCCGCATTGTAGAATAAGAAGATAATGAGAATGTTGTCTTATCAAATGTATATTCGTGTAAAGGTATTACCAGTTTCTTTAGTTCATTCAACAAAATGGAAAAAGGATGACCTTCCCAGAAATGCTCCTTTTCAAAGTAATAGTTTTCTAATTTCTCTTTTGTACAACAGCCGGTGTTGCTATGCTGTCACTTATGTTGCTATGGCTCCTTCCCCCATCTATGTGCTAGAATATGATTGTTTCCATCAGTGTTCTTAAGTGTTTCCATGGAGAATTACTAAGTTAATTTTTCTAGGTCTGCGCTACCAGTAGGTGTGGTCACCCTGCCAGTCTCTAGACCTGCATGGCTTTTCAATATGGTAGCTGTGAGCTGCACATGGCTATTGAACATTTGAAATGTGGCTATTCCCCATTGATGTGTGTTGTAAGTGTCAAATACCCTGGGGATTTTGAGGACTTTGTGTGGGAAAAAAAAAAAAAGGATGGTAAACATCTAATAATATCCATATTTATTATATGTTGAACCAATAACATTTTTGATATATTGGGTTAAATAAAATATATTGTTGAAATTAATTTCACCTGTTGCTTTTTATACTTTATAAATGTGACCACCAGAAAGTTAGAATTATGTATGTGGCTTACATTATATTTCTGTTGGGCAGAACTGCTCTAGGTAATGTTCAGAACTCAGTTTTCAAGAAGTAAGAAGAAAATCCTAAGTGATATATCTCAAAATACTAAGAAAAGAATTTACTAGAAGTTACCAGAGAAAGAGCAGTGGGTTGTTTCACTGCAGAAGCAGGTTGACTTAATGGATTTTACAAATAAGATTACCTGCTGGTAAAAACTGACTCTTTGGGAGAGAAAACCCCTAATGTGAATAAAGCCCATTGTCTTCTCTGCTTTCTGCTTTGCTTAAGGCCTAGTGACATGCTGTGCTTATTTGGTGGCTTAATAAATAGTATTTGATCATGACAATAAGGACCAAATCTTTGTTAAGTGCAGTTGCAGCTTGCCAAGCACATTGGCTCATATTAAGCCATCCAATCTTTTCTTCAGCCTCTCAGGGTAGGTATTATTAGTGTTCTCATTTGAAGATCAATTCACTGGGGTTCAGAGGAGGTAGGAGACTGGCCCAAGTGCCCACAGCTGCTAACTAGCAAGCATCACAGTCATGACTTCAGCTTCCGCAACTTGCCCTTTTCCCGCCATATCTTGCTACTCTTCGATTAACAAGAGAATCACTGGGAGGAGTATTTCCTCCCTCTCAGACTGGCAACAGTGCTGAAACCTGCAGCGGGTTCAGTTTTACCATGTCATCCATGGAAATTATTTAAGACAGGTTTTGAGATTTTGTTCCGACTACCGAGACAGACATACCCGAGGAGAGAGGTCAGATTTGATTCTTGACTTCTCAACTATAAAATGGTGGGTGGGAGTCACATTAGATAATTTCTGAAGTCCTTTTCCACTCTGTAATTCTGTGAAACCTGGTACCTATACGGAGCTTATCAACTCTTTTTTACACACCTTATTGAATACTCAACGTGGGAAATAATATTCATGCTTTATTGACCTGGGCGAGGTTTCGGATAAACTACTCCTGAGATTGCTATTTCACACCAAACTTCAAAAACAGTGACTATGGATCAATATTAGCCATAATATGTCACTTTCATTTGATAACCTACTAGTAAAATACATGTTCTCTCCATTGGGAAATGCATAACACTAAAGAATACTAAGTAGTCTCCAGCCCCAAGTGAATAGTATGTAATTAACCAGTATTTATATCCTCATTTTGCACGCAGTCATGCTTCGCATATACCAGCATTCTCCTCCACATATGTTCATGAATTATGAATTCAGGTACAAGCATGCAAGGCAGAACCCCTCTGTCAGTCACATCTCTTTCTCTGAGACCAGCGAGATTTACGTCTATGTGACACGACTTCAAATTCAACTCCTAAGACCTATCTCAGAGGACCAACTCTATAAAAGTCTAGCATATGCAAGTGCTAGAAAATTCATTCTCTAATGCACACAATTTAAAATCTTCAGAATCAGACAGCACTAGTTTTTATAAAGGCAATTCCAAATGCTTATTTCTAAAAACCAAAACAAATTCCCCTCTGCCTATTCAAAAGATGAAACCCCCCTCCTCCCAAGTAGATATGATTTGCTTTGGAAGGGCTTGCCAACTGTAGCCTGGTCCTTTTTACAGTCCTTTTTTTTTGGCGGGGGGGTCACTTTTGTGGTGTGTGTGTGTGTGTGTGTGTGTGTGTGTGTGTGTGTGGCATTCAGTGAGAACTATGCAGTATTGTTTGTCCTTTTGGTTCAATGGTACCTTTGCAAAATGTAGTTTTTCCAGAGAGGCTGATGATTTCCAGATATTTTTTTTGATGTTCATGACATTAAATGGATTCTATTTACTGGATTTTTTATCCCAAGTAATATGTTCTAGGAAACATATATGCCTATACCATAGTTATTTTTCTCATGATTTTTTCTATGATCATACCGATCATGTAATTATGTGGGTTAGGACATGCTGGAAAGAGCAGAAATAATTTAATAAAACCCAGATGGTCTGGAGTAAAAATGCTTTCATTTGTTTAATAAATATTTGTCAAACATTCACTGAGTGCAGGCTCTGTACCCACCAAGATTCCTGAAAGACACTCCTGACTTAAAGGAGTTCATTGTCCTGCAATAGGGTCTTTCATTTATAATTGTTTATACCTTAAAGGGTGATATGTCAACAACAATGACAGGAATAGAATTGTTTGGGGGAATGAAGATGGAGGACCTCTTTCCAGAAGCTTTCACATGGGAGTGACATTTGTGTAAGACCTAAAAGAGTTCCAAGAAGAATGAAAAGAAGGGACAAAGATATTTCATGATGTGTTCTGTAAAGGGCTGAAATGGGGGTGTGAAGGAAAGACTGTCAACAGATGAGCTTCGAGTTTTGGGCCCAACTAACCAGGGCCTCCTTGTTTTCCTGTGGAATCTGGACTTGATTCTGTTGGAGAGTGGAAGCTCAGGGAATACAGTCAGGGATGTATTTCCAAATGGTTACCTCTTATAAGACAGTGAAAATATTGGAAATACTGGAGAAGGAAGTCTCCTGTACTCTTCAGGGGCAGGGAAAAGATATGAATGAGGGTAGACTTGAAACATATGTGGAACTTGAAAATACTCTATAATGAGGGAATGCAATGAAAGCACTTAAGTGGGCTTGGACAGTTCTCACTGAAGATTCTGATAGTACTGGTAAGAACTCTATTTAATGAGCTATTGGAAAAGGCATAAACATAAACAGAGTTGGGAGCATGTTAAATAAAGATGCTCTGTAAATGCAGACTGGGCAATTAAAAAAGATTTACCAGAGAAAAGCTAAATACAGTGTAGTAGATAATTAATGGGCCTTTGACAACTCAGTAATAAGTACTCTGAACTTTTAAAATAGTGCATTAACATCTGTGCATGTTGGAAGGAGGGTTTGCATTTACAATCAACACCAGTTAGCTGGGAAATTTCCCCACAGAAGTTAATTAGGGATTCCCAGTAAAGGAGCCTGCTGGTTAACCTCCTGAGCCAAAGGTGACCCACCACTGTTCATTCATGGCTTTCTTATTGAGCCTAGAAGGAATTTGGTTATAAATTCCCCTCTCCTTTTCCTCCACTCCCTTGGCTCTAGACACTATTTTAGCTTTTAGTAGGATTTACCTTTCTTAGTTTAGGAAATGAACTTCTGTTCTCTTTGTTGGTAGGGGAACTCAAACTTGGAAAAGGCCTCTGTAGGTGAGGGAGCATCACCTGAATGGACTGGGCCATTCATTCTTCATTAGGATATGGTGAATACTCCACCTTTGATTCTTAGTTCAGTGAATATTCCTTGGAGGAAGGTACTTTTGAGACCCAACCATCTTCTTTTCTTTCGGTATGTCTTAACACATTTAAGAAATTTTTTAATTTTAATTTTTCAGTTAAAAGACTTCTTTTTTTCAAGCAGCTTTACAAAAAAATTGAAATGGAAAATACAGAGTTCTTGGGTACTTCCCCTCACCTCCATTTTTCCTTACACTGACATCATATATTAATATGGTATGTTTGATACAATTTGTGGCCAATACTAATACCTTATCATTAGCTGAAGTCTATACACTAGAGTTTGCCTTATATCTAGTAAATTCTATAGGTTTTGACAAAGGTATAATGACATCTATCCACCCTTATGGTATGATAAAGAATAGTTTCACTGTCCTAAAAATCCCCTGTGCTCCACCTATTCATCCCTGCCTACCCTCGGTCCCCGGCAACCACTGATCTTTTTCTCTATCCTTGGTTTTGCCTTTTCCAGAATGTCCTGTATTTGGAATCGTGCAGTACGTTGCCTTTTCAGATTGGCTTCTTTCACTTACAATATGCATTTAGGGTTCCTCCCTATGTTTCTGTGACTTGATGCCTTATTTCTTTCCAGCACTGAGTAATACTGAAGTGTGTGGATTATTTATTCACCTACTATTTATTCACCACAATTATTTATTCACCTACTAAAGGACATCTTGGTTGCCTCCGAGATTGACAATTATGAATAAAGCTGTTATAGACATTTGTGTGCAGGTTTTGTGTAGATGTGTTTTCACCTCATTTGGGTAAATACCAAGGAGCACAATTGCTGGGTGTCATAAGAAGAGTATGTTTAGTTTTATAAGAAACTACCAGACCATTTTCTAAGTGGTTGTATCATTTTACATTCCCAGGCTTAACAACTTTTGAGTACCTACTATGTGCCAAATGCCTCTCATTTGAGAGTACAAAGTGAGTGAGCCAGGACACAAAATGTTATTCTAGAAAGAGTTAAGATATCATGCGCTTGTCCAGGTTATAGATAGACTAAAATTTTGGAGTGGTTTACTGATTAGGATCTCTGCTTTATAGTAAGCACCACATCATAATTCGTAAATGAGAAATGGGTAATATAATAAAAATTTAAATTATAGTAAAGCAGTACAATTAATCCAAGGATGTACTTAAGTAGTTTTATAAAATTATTCTGACTGGACATTGAGATATTGGGCTCTGGTACCAACTCTCTGGTTTCATAGGGATGAAAGAAAAACTGTCGGAACAACACTGGTGGGTTTTTTTTTTAATGTACCCTTAAAATTCGTGATTTTCATGAATTTAAAAACTTGCTCAGTAATTATTTCTCGAAAACTGTAACTGTGAGGTAAATGCTTTCTGTTTTTCAGGGAAAAAAGTGCACAGCACAGGCACATGCGCACACACACACACACCCCCTTCTGGAATACTTTGGAGTTGTGCCAAAGACTTGAACAATTACCCCGAAGTAGCAACAGCTGATTCACTTACCCCTGCTCCATTTGGCTTTTGCCTCCAATGGACTTGAACGGAAATTGTACACAAATGAATGATGAAAAATTGGTCTCTCTACCTTTTCAAAGGCCTTGTCAGGATCTTTATTTGAATAGTGATAGTACTGGCTAAGATTGAGTGGAATTATTTTTGTAATTATTTTTTATATATTTTTTTAAGATTTTTATTTATTTATTTGACAGAGATAGAGACAGCCAGCGAAAGAGGGAACACAAGCAGGGGGAGTGGGGGAGGAAGAAGCAGGCTTATAGCGGAGGAGCCTGATGTGGGGCTCGATCCCATAACGCTGGGATCACGCCCTGAGCCGAAGGCAGACGCCCAACCGCTTTGCCACCCAGGCGCCCCTATTTTTTATATTTTTATTTACTTTTTTATTTTTGTAATTCTTTAAAGCAGATAATGAATTAAAATTTTTGTTCTCCTCTGTTCAACTAAAGCAGCAAATAAGATCAACATGTTAATGCTTTTTAGCCTAAATTATATAATCAGATAATTTTCTTTTTTCCTCTGTACTATGTAAAAACAACCTGGATATCAGTGTCAAATGTCTTTGCATTATGCATAAATATTCATTTCAATATGGGTTCTAAAATTGGTCTCCATAACTCCACCTTTTTGGGTTTTAAAATTGTATATAAATTTTGCAAAACTGAAAATTTTATGTGGTATGTAAAGACAATTCTAGCAAGACTATCTGGCTGAAAAGGACACTAAACTTTTGCTAAATTCATCAAATAGCATCAGTCATTCTATCTGTTGAGAACTCTTAGCTTTGAAAAGAATTGATATGTTTGCTTCTCTGTCTCGAATATAAATGTAAGTCAGTTGGATAGAATGGGGTAATTTTTGAGTGGGCAGTGTGTAGGCATTTGTTTATTATTTATTTATTTATTGTAATTAACAGAGAAATGCTGAAGAATCACTTTTTCCTGTGCTTGAAAGGAAGAACAAAGTTTTAATCTGATATACCTGAAAGCCCTGAAATCTACCGAATTAAGAATAAGGAGAGAATACAAAAACAATAGAAAAGAAATGGGGTTCACATGAATTCTGGTCTAAATGGTGTGACTTGCAGCAAAGTGCTGTCTTTGTCCTCTGTATAAGAAATAATTAAACCTTCAGTCTCTTGAGGCTTTTCCTGTGGTCACATGGGGGCCTCCTAGGGGAGTGAGACCAAGATGAACTGGAAGGATGGTAGAGGACGGGAGAGAGAGGTTGTGGATCAGGTGTGTGCAAAAACACCTCATGAACTCACTTGGGCCTGATATTTATATACTGGCTTGTGCTTCAGTGATCTCTCCGGGTGTTGGTTTGCAACCCTCTGGAGCTTCCCAGGTGAAATTAGGAATTGGTCCCTGGAACATGAGGAGCAGGGAGAGATGGGAAAAAAGAAGCCAAACACACCAGATAGGTAGATGGCAGTTTTAATGAGCAGAGGGAACTTGAATATGCGAGGCTTGCCTTGGGCTGCTGCAAGGTAAGTGGGTCCTTGCACCAGTTGCCAAATCTTAACTGGCCTTAACCAGTTCAGTTGAGTACATTGTGAAGGTGTTCTCAACACCACGGCGTTATCTCAAAACTTTGTCCTTGGAGCAGATTCTGCAAGCCAGAAAGGCAGGTGGGATCCACATTCCAGGACAAGGGGCAAGGGTAAGGGGTCTCACTGGTGTCCAGGTCACAGGTCAATGAGCAGCCATGTCTTTTCCATGAACTTCCCCAACACTTGCTTATTTTGGAATATAGTTACTCCAAGATTGATGCTTGGTTTTATCAACCTCACACTAGTTATTTTCATTGGTAAGCTCTGGCCCTTTCTGGAATGTGCACTTTGTGAGAGCAAAAACTGATTTGTTCTCTGCAGTGTCCCCAGCATATAGTATGATGTCTGGCACATTATCAGTTACGTATATTTGTTGATTTAATGAATAAAATGAAAATCAGCAAATTTTTAAAGGATTTTATTTTTATTCCAATGAAAAACAGGTATTCTCCTTATTTCTATATGTTCTATTTTACTTGTGAATTTAATCCATGGATTAAAAAAGTATATGATGCCTGGTGCCCTCCCTAGTGAATTTTGCAATTGACATCAGGACAGTGGATGGAAGGACAGAATTTCTGCAGAGTCAGGACTGACTTTGACCCCTGAGTGTATGCATCAGGACCCGAGAGGCTCCAGGCTATAAAGACACTGCATGGTTAAGTTTGCCTGTGGGTTCCCATTGAGAACATCTGAGGAATGGCTACCCATTGAGAAAACTGTGTGTCTCCCATCCCAGACCCAGGATGAACCTGGCCCTTAAAAAAGTAGAGGTTTGGGTCCTTTCCAGAAAACAGCCTCAGAAACTTGTCTTTGCGTAATAGGTTTCTGCAGTGTATGTCCCACAGGGGAGATCCCCTGGGGCTACCTAGTGACAGCTATGGTTTAGGACTCCAGGTGGTCCCATTCTTAATTTGTTTTGTGGAGTAGGAGTGAGCAAGAGATAAAATTTGCACCATTTCCTTAGACCCTAGCCTATATTTTACACTTAACAATTCTGATTGAACAAATCAAATGGCAAGAGTAATGATAGTATCACATCATTTTTACCTACTTGCCTGTCACTGTAAAGTCCATTTATTTATAGCAATCCCTCAGAGTCTACTTTTTTTTTTTTTGCCACTCTCTGGAAAACCAAATGAAGTCTTGTGTTTTATTTGTACCCCATCTTCTCTCCCCCTCTCCCTCCCTAGTGCTATCATCCTAACTTGGAGATGGCTCCCAAATGCTTCCCCGGACTTACTCCTGCCCAGCTTGCCAGGCTGCGTCTACTACCCCACACTGACCACAAGGCTTTCACTAAATGTGATCACTTCTCCAGTGCTCCTTGGTTAGGTACTTGCTGTCAATTCCTGTCCCATCACTGTCCCACCTCCTTAGCATTTCTTGTGCAGTGACCACAAACCGCATCTGCCTTCCTTCTCCGCAGCCTCTTTTTCCTACGGAGCACACTGCATCCCTCTCCAAGGCAAGGCAAGGCAAGGCAAAGATGTGCCCTCCTCCGGACTTGCTTTCAGTTTGGTTCTGAACCCCAAGGCAGCTACCTGACCTAAATCCTGCTGCTGTTAATGACTTTGTCAGTGTATTAGTGGCCACCATATGGTGGCTCCTTGTTTTAGTTTGATTTAGCTTTTATCTTTTCCAAAGCATTCTCACAAACTTTTAAAACTAAATGTATTTTTGTAAAGATTTTATTCATTTATTCGAGAGAGAGAATGAGTTAGACAGAGATCATGGGGGTGCAGAGGGAGAGGGAGAAGTAGACCCCTTGCTGAGCAGGGAGCCCGACAGAGGACAGAGGGAGCTTGTGGGGGCCGGGGGCTCGATCCCTGGACCCTGAGATCATGACCTGAGCCCAAAGCAGATGCTTAACCAACTGAGCCACCCAGGTACCCCCTAAGCTAAGTGTATTTTTATGGCAATTTCTTCTATCACATCAGAATAAGTGTTGAAACTCTTTAGAAGAGTTTTCAGCATCTGGATATCATGGAGATTCAACTGTGGTTTTACTGTTTTCTTCTCAGAGACATAGACACTATCCAACTTCTTTTCATTATTCTAATTTTTAACTGGAAAGCTACATTGAAGTTTCTAAATATAATACAAGATCACCATCATTTTCTTCAATAACAATTAATCTGTCCGTGCTTGAAATATTATAGTGAAGAATTCATTAGAAGTACTTAATAAGGTCCTACATTCATGGCAACACCTAGTCTCTCTGCTAATCCCTAATTCACTCATCAATTGTTAAGTCTTAGCATGAGCCATTTTTTTTTTGGCATGAAGCGATTTTCCTGGAAAATGGTGTTGATGGGAGCAATAAGTACACTTGATGTCATCCAATAAAAAAATCCAATTTAGCGGTGTTTTTCAGATGGCTACAGATTGTGGAAACTATAAGAATGACTATTTGCCTACCAACATTAACTTGCTGGTTTTCATTTCTTTACAAGTATATCGGTATACCCGATAATATGGTAAAATATCCTTACACACACACACAAACACAGAGGCCAAACCTGTCAAAATACACATGACACACTGGATAAATATCTTTGCAACGCATATTACATATTATTGACAAAGGGCTATTTTTCCTAACATAAAAATTCTCATCAATCAATAAGAAGAAATGGGCCACTAACCACTTAAAACTGGACAAAGAACACATGTAGATGGTTCACAGAAAAGAAATGTTTTTAGCACATAAAACAATGAACAACCTCACAATTACAGAAATTCATCTTTATTTGCAAGCTCTGTTTGCATTTGCATAATATATAAAATCTGCCCTGTGTCTCTTGAAAGCAAGTGCAGGGCCTTGTATTATGGCACAGGTTGCACATCCATGAAGTGGAACCTGAGGTTAAGAGTCTTTTTATCCCTTTGTTTGGGTAGCAGATATCATAGATTGGGTCACCAAGCACCATTCCAGCTCCCTTCTTACTGTGTCTTATGGGACAGAAACTGGAAAGCTTAAAAAAATTAAAAAGAAGGAAGGAAAGAACGAGGGAGGGAGACAAATTTTCAGATCGTTCATGCAGCTAGAAAACCCAGGCTCTGGCAAAAAGTTGCCTTCGTGGTAATTTGGAATGATGAAGTGAACAACTTAGGGTGCAGGCTGTGTGCTGGGAAGTGTTCTGTTCTTCTGGGGAAACTGTGATAGAAATCAGCATGTCCTGCTCCTGCAGTCCTCAATGCTGAGCAGCAGGTGGTAGCCACAAGGAGCTGCAAGAGGAAAGGTCTCAGGAGGTGGTAAGGCTCTCTCCAGCTGCATTGCTCCAGGCCACAGAACATCCGGGCTTGGTTCCTTGATCACCCCAGTAATTCTTCAAGTGATCTAATACCCTGTGATAAATCTTTCTCCACTTAAACCGTCTGGCATAGTTTCAACAGATGCATTTCAAAAGTAAAATGGTGTTTTCCTAATCAGAGAGTAAAGGTGTAAGATGGAGGGGGAAATAGGCCCATAAATAAACCAACCAATCAAAACCAAGAAAAATTCTTTTTTCAGTTCAAGCTGCTTCACTGCTGAAAAACACAGTAAACTAAAGCTTAATTTACTTTTTGTTCTCCCCATCGAAATCTCATAAAATGTTATTTTCTAGACATTTTCTCATTCATTTCATCAAATAACATGTATCAATCAAGTGCTTCACCAAATTAACCACGATTACAGAATTCAGGCATACTTTGATTTATACAATATATTTTTCCTTAACATGTATAAACCCAAGTAATAACTTCCTGTTTTTGAAAAATCTTAACAAGAATCCTGTAAAAAAATAATAATAATAAAGAGAATTCAGAGATGAACAGGATATGGTTTCTCAGTCTCAGGAAAATTTCATCCAGTTAGATAAACCAATTAGCAAACCAGTCCAAACCGTGCCACAAGAGAAATCCTACAACCAGTAGGTAGTAGAGAGTGCTGTGGAAACACAGAGGATTGAGAAAAACCAGTTGACAAACTCAGGATCTCTCCACCTTGAAACCGTACTGTAACAATGGAAGCTGGAATGGTGTTCCCCTGACCCTTCCCTGGGTGCCCTTCTGCGTGTCGAAGTGGGAGCATCCTTAGCGAGTGGTAACAGAATACACACACATAGGCTGCTGAGGCCACCGTGACTGTGCTCCAGCCAAGAACATCATTCACACTTCTCTGAAAGATTGAGGCAAGTCTGTGTTAGAGGCAAGCCTTTGCGGACAGGATTAAGTGACTTCATTTTTAAAAAGCATCTTGCTCATGGTAACACAGTAAGAGCAACTGTGGTTGAGCTTGTCTTGGATGACTGTATATACTTTCAGCTCATTTAAAACTTATCAAATTGGAAAAAAAAAAGCTAGTGATGTGGCCCTGGAGGTTTTCTCTGACAATCAAACCAAATATACAATTCCCAGGCACCTGCGTGGCTCAGTCGTTAAGCGTCTGCCTTTGGCCCAGGGCGTGATCCCAGAGGCCTGAGATTGAGCCCCATATCAGGCTCCTCTGCTGGGAGTCTGCTTCTATCTCTCCCACTCCCCCTGTGTTCCCTCTCTCGCTAGCTGTCTCTCTCTCTGTCAAATAAATAACTAAAATCTTTATAAAATATATATATATATATGAATGATTCCTGAATGTCAGCACTTTATGTTTGACCTTCACCACAAAGTGATCCCTGATTTCTCTTTTGGGAGAAATCTTATGGGAAAAAATCTCTCCAAAAAATGAAGAGCACAGGTAACCAAAGTGCAAAAGGCACCAAATGTTATTCATGCACCAGCACCTTTATTCAGGTTCCTGAAACATGGGTGCTTGGATTAAGAACTGGAATTTAGGATAAATGGACATCAAACATTTGTTTGTAGGATAATTTCACCCATGGTGATAGGCTCTGAAGCCTTCATCAACAACACCGAATGAACTGGAAGCTTCTACAAACATTCTTGTATTCCAGCTGAACTCAGGAGACTTTTTAAATCTAAATAGGGAAATATTGACCTTATGGGGGAAAAAAAGCTTTTTCCACAAAATTCCTGAGAAGGGATGAATATCTGCTGAGTTTTGAAAATGGAGAGAGAACCCAAAAATCTCAGAAAATTTTTTTTTCCTTTCCAGTTACAAGGCTGGTTACCCACCTTATATTCTAAGACCTATATTCTAAGTCAAGAAAAGAATTTTTAAAGATAAAGGAATGATGCCCTCAAGGGACATCTCCCCTCTGGGCAAATTCCAATAAAAGAAATCCTGTATCATCTCAAACACCATAGTAAGTCTGGTGCCAGGAGGCAAAACTGCTGTGTTCTCAGAGCTGTACCTTCTTTTGAAGGGAGGCACTGTTAAAAGATTTCAGTCTTCACTAACTACCATAGTTTGACCTCAATTATGTGGATCTTCACTCATTACTTTCCTGCAAAATGTTCCTTGTTTTTAGTAATGAGATGATTGATCATTGGTGACTGAGGAAGAGCAGTTTTGCTGAAGCATGGAGGGTTTCTGTGGATGCAGGACTGAATCAGTGGTGTGGAGGTGGGGAAAATGGAAGGAGAGTATGGGCAACTCAGGACAAGGTTGCCCGTGAGGCCTGGAAAGAGTGGCTGGACAGGAGTATGCATCCAGGAAGGGAGAAACTTTTTTCCCTTTCCGTTTTTCTTTTCTGTTCTTTCCTCATCTTTTTTGCCTTGGCAATGTTACATTTTAAATAGGAAAGTCAGTCTGAAATCTGTTTGACTATGGTTGAGAAGGCTATGAGAGAGGACAGGAGAGGGAGGCGGAGGGGAGGAAGGAGGAGGAGAGAAAAATGGAAATGGTTCAGGACTGCCACACCTTGTGACCTTGAGGGATGTTTGCCTGGATGATATTTGAGGAAGTCACCTGGAAAGTTAGGCCGTTGCAGTCAGTGGTATAGGAGGTAGTGTAGAGATGCATTGCATTCTTTCTGCATACTGTACTGAGTGGTCCTACTCAGCTAGATGCGTAAATCGGTGGTGAAGGAGGCCCATGAGCTCACTGACATGAGAGGGATGCCCCTCCCAAGGCTGAGTTACCTGGAGTGGCAGGAATGGGAGCGGACAGCCTGGGTCAGGGGTCCCCCACATTTTCTCTAACCGTCTTTCACGAGCCTCTTTACCATGTGTATGCACACTGCTCTGGCTTTGCCCCAGACCATATTCTAGACTCCAGCCCCACAGTATGGATAACTAGATGACCAGACTCTGAATCGTCTGTGAGAGAGTTCACAAAACTTGTGCTCTGTGTGTGTGTGTGTGTGTGTGTGTGTACAAGTGTGTGTAGGCACGTACAAGTCTCCTTGCAAAGGGAAGTTGGAGTCAGTCCCTGCCAGTGTGGACCTGCAGGTGATTTTGCACTGCTACTGGTGAGACTCAGGGCCTCCGAACCCAAGTTTGGTACTCACTTGCTAGTTAAAAGTCCAGACTTTTGGGCCACACTTTAAATTTAATGGATTAGAATCAGAATTTGTGTATTAACAAGATCCCCAGGTGATTTGTATGCATATTAAACTTGAGAAGTCCTGCTTGAGAGATCCTCAAAAAAAAAAAAAAAAAAGCAAACAAAAAAAATTGAAGGTTTTAATTTTCTCTACTTCAGATCATTTTTCTGAGATCCTTCTAAGCATGTTCTGAACTTCTCTACTTTCTCTGAACAAAGTAGAAACATTTGTATAATTACTTTGTTACAAAGTGGAGCACACGTCATCTAATTACATGTTTAGTAATGGAAACCATTTCTGTTTCATCTTACCTTTTCTTTTAAGATCCAGATCCTTTTGTCTTTCTAGATAAGAGTCCTTGTCCCTTGAAGTTTGGACCACTTCAGCTACATCAAATGTCTCACTTTAGCTTCCTCTGAGTTTCGTTGAATTAAATAAGTCATACTGCCTGATTCGTATGCTTTTCAAAAGTGTATTTATAAAGATTTCCTAACATCTTCCTGATAGTGGTTGCAGGACAAGTGCTATTAAAGCTTGGCGTTGTGCATACATTCATGAAAAGCATTCTGGGGATAAAATGATCACTCTTCTGTCCTAGCAGAGCAGTTTCATTGGGTAGGACAAACACGGGGCCTAAGGGGTGTGGTGCCACTGTATCATCCGTTGAGCCAAGGGCCTGTCCAAGCAACTGGACCTCCTCACAGGTGGGCAGAAACGGTGGCAGGGACTGATAACAATGGCTTCTGTGTATTGAGCCTGTATGGTCACCAGGCCCCTTGCTTTGCACAAAGGACCTTCTTTTGTTCTCATAACCCCTACAATATAAGCACTGTTATTTGCCTGTTTTACAAAGAGGTTGAGAGAGAAGTTAAATGGCTTGTCCAAGATCGTATAATTAGCAGGCAAAGCAAAACTTCAAATTTAGGTGTACCTGACTCTAGGGATATATTATTAACCTCCATGCTAGAGCCACTTGTCAGAAATTGAGGTGGCAGACTATTAACTTCAAGGGGGTATGGCTTCTAGGAATGCAGAGCATACCTGACTCCTGAGGAGCCCTTGAGTGGGAACACTCAGGTGTAAGGTGGGAGTGGTTCATCCAGGATAGTATCCGAATAAAATCGTGGTAAGAGGAACAGAGAAGAGGCCAAGGTCTAGGAAAAAGGCAGGTGTCCAGTTACCCCAACCAGGTGACCCAGCAGCACCCAGCTTCCTGTATGACTTTGTGGGGAGCCGCTGATGATTGTGAGTGTGGCTGAAAGCCTATGATAATAATCTGGCCTGGGTCCTGGCTGGGATGGGGTTACGCCTGTGGGTGGGAAGTGACTTAAGTAACCGGGCTGGTCCTTGAAAGATGAAAAGGTTTGGACACATTTGGGAGGAAAGAGAGAAATGCATCATTGCCTGAATGAAAAGGGCTTTGTCTGCCTTGCTCCTTCCCTTTTTCCAAATACATAGTCATAAAAATGGAAATGGTTGCTGAAAAACAACCACAGATTTATGGAAAAGTTGATGATGGAAGAGATGAGAGAGAGGTAAATAGTAGAAATCTACCATGAAGGGTAAGAGCAGGGGTGAAAGTAATTTATTAATCTGCTCTGGTTGTCACTTCTCTATGGAGACCAGAGAACGATGGGCATATGTGTGTCTTGCACAGAAGCATGGATAAACAAGTTTCGATGAGTAGGGTGTGGGAGTCTGCCTACGACACACACATGCAGTTCCCATTGAATGCAACAAATTCAGTTCTGCCGGCAATAAGTGCATCATCGGCAAGATGTAGCTCAGTGGTTGGTATGACAGAATGGGGCGAAAGGGTGCTATGTGGACAGGAACTGCGTGCCAAGGGTATCTGGTGTCTGCAAATCAGCATGAGAGTGATAGATTTTTGTAGCGTCTTAGACTGAAGATTACAGAATAATAAGTTAACACTCCAGGGCACAGGAAAACTGAGAATGTATTTACTAGTCAAAGTTGTCAAAGTGTTGAATTAGGTATTTTGATACATAATGGATATATAGTTTGCTCCCCTCCGTAACTGTCATCAATTAAAAAGAAGAGATGGATAGGGAGAATTATGTTGCACTTAATTTTGTCTGAATATTTAATCACAAATAATGGAGATGAAGATTTATAAGAGATATTTTGACATTCTGGGAGATGCAGCGAAGTTAATATTGTTGGAGCCTTTTCAGTTATGGATTGCCTAGAACGTGAGAAAGTCCGCAATAGCTACAGAGACTCGAAACTCACTAATTCAGCCTTTGAGATGCTTTGGAAAAGTTTTCTTCCTAGACAGATTTTTTTTCTCTGAAATCAATTTCTAAGTTTCTTCCATTACTGAATTTGAAAGGAAAGTCAAGGACTATTTTCAACTGATCAGAGAAAAGAATACTCTCCCCACAGTGCTCAAATATATTGATATCTGTTATGTATTAAAATTTTCTCCAAATGGGGGCTGCCAGATCAGTTCATATGAATTCTAGAAGAGAAAGTAGGGGACTATTAGATTGGTGGATGCTTTTTAGAATGGGATGTTTCTTTTTTTCAAAATAAGTTAGATTTATCTAAAAATATTTCAGCTATCTTGGGAAGCTATTGTGTGTGTTTATGGAGATGGCAATAGCCAGTATGCTCTTTGTGAAGGTAAAGAAAGCAACATTGAAAAAGAAAAAGTCTATGCTACTTCCATGTAAAGCCTAGGAAAGGACAAAAGGAAGACAGAGAAAAAGATGGTCCAGTGATATTATCTACATTTATTCCTTCCTTTCTTCATCCCTCCCTGTTCATCCCTCCCAGCATGTAGGTGTGCACCATTTGCATGGGCATCTCTTATGTAGGTGGTCAAGGGGCCATGGGGGTGGAATGGAATGTCACAGACCTGGTTTCTGGCTTTCCCACTGCCATTTCCTAGCAAGTTATAATCTCTGAGCTGTAGTTTCTTCGTTTGTAAGAGGGTAATAGTATCTGTAACCCTGTCTTGGCAGGTTCTTATACCAACTGAAGCAAATTTTGTGAAATTAGCTCATACTTTTTGTTAAAATAGCATATTCGTGGGGCGCCTGGGTGGCTCAATCATTAAGTGTCTGCCTTCGGCTCAGGGCATGATCCCAGGGTCCTGGGATCGAGCCCCACATCAGGCTCCCCTGCTGGGAGCCTGCCTCTTCCTCTCCCACTCCCCCTGCTTGTGTTCCCTCTCTCTCTGGCTCTCTCTCTTTTTGTCAAATAAATAAATAAAATCTTTAAAAAAAATATTCATATGCACCGCATTGAGTACTTTAGGTACTTTATCTCATATAATTCTTACTTCCCAAGCCCTAATTAGTAGATGAAAAATGGGGGGCACAGAGAATTTGGAAATCACAGAACTAGTAAGTAGAGAGACTAGTATTTAAACTCTAGTGGCACAGATCTAGAACAGTTTTGTTTTTTTCTTAAATGGCATGCACAATAAGAAATACATTGTATGTTATGAATCAATACAGAGACACATGATAAATACAGATATATATATATATGCACGCACACATAAATATATGTAACATATGTGTATGTATGTATGCATACATATTTGTTTAATGTTTCATGAATAATGAATAGAAATAATGAAATCTGCAGATCCTCTAAAAATCTTACCTGAACCAATAGCTTCAATCTTCAATCCCTTGCAATGTTAAATCTTTTCCTCATTTGGTAACAAGAAGCACAATCTAATGATACCATGACTTTCTGCACTACCATCATGTAAGCAATCTGGTGAGAGGAAGCCCAGGACAGGTGTATTATCCAGATAGTTGAGTTTTCAAAGGACAGGAGAGTAATGTCACAACTGAGGTTTTGCCATTTATCCCATTGTAGCCCATAATATCAGTTTTCAGTTCTTTGCTGACTCCTTTTGACAACTTCATAGTCAAGAAAAAGAAATGGGATTGTAGAGCCAGAGAAGGGAGTCTAATCTTCAATACTCCTTTGGGTTCCTCCCTGATCCCAGACCAACTAGGCAGGTCTACTCATGTCGTTCCTGCTGGTTGGCTACTTATTCTCACCTGTCTTAGGAGGTGGGAAGGCTCCTCAAAGAAAAGATTGGATATACTTATTCTATTTTATTATTCTTTTATATTTTCTTTCAACATGTTCAAGAGTTTGTCTTTACAGCAAGGAAATCACAATATAATTATGCACTGTTATTTTATAATTGGGGTATATTATTGGGTATGCTTGAAGTGAGTAGGGAATTGTTTTGGAGTGGCAGGTATATCTTCCTTCTGAGAGAACTCTAGAATTTCTAAATATTCACTTGCCTATCCCTTATGGATTGAAGCTGAATGAATTATCCTTCAAGTATCTCCTTAGTTAACTAATGCTTTGAGGCTCTCCGTAAATATATACATTTAAAATAAAGAGCTTATCTTTTAATTTCCTTCTCACACCAGCAAAGTGTTGTGCATATGAGAGTTTCGAGTAAGTGGTAGTTTGTAAGGCAATAGTATATTTAGTATAAAATGCATGCTCCCAAGAATAGTGTAAAAGCTTTTATTGGTTGCATTATCAGAAACTTTGGCCAATAATCTAACAATAATAATTAGAGTAATTCAAATCTATAGGTCTTGACAATTTTTATTCCCTGATAATAAATGAATTGCAAGTTCTCTTTTTACTGTTAATAAATCTGATGTATTTTAACAAATTGATACTACGTCTTTAGTTAGTGATGGGGACTTTAAAGTGGTAGTTGTACAAAGAAATAAGAAAACCTATTAAATCATTTTAGCTTAGTTTCAAACAATTTTAGCTCTTAAAATAGTTTTTTAAATACCCTTTGACTTCTCCTACATATTATAATTTTAAATTCGTAACAACAGATACTTCCAAGGAAGAAGAAAAAAAGAAGCATTGAAAAGACACCTGTCTTTGAGGAATGGAGAGCTAATTACAATATAGCATGATTAAGTGTCTGTCATTTCCACTGAGGACAGAACTGGAATCTAAGACCTTAACCACAGAAGAAAAGATAATGCTAGACATTTATGCGAACAACAGTTTTTAGGTCCTGGAGCTGAACTCACAGCATGAACATTTTATGTTTATAATCTTTAAGACTAGACTCTCATGTCAACTTCTGGGAAGATATCCAGAGAATCTTCTAGAAAAAAAGTTGGAAGGATTTATATAAAGTCGCAAGAAAGTTGGGGGGGGTGGGCTGGGGAATGGATGGGTAGGGAGAAAAGGAAGGAGAGGGGAGAAGGAGGAGATAAACAAGAAAATTTCTGAAATTCCTTCCAGGCCTCTTCTGCCTAGAGATCTTAAAATTAACCTTTTAGGGAATTACTCCAGTTGTCCATTATTATCCAATCAAATTATATTTCGAGTACCTAGTCTGATCAAGGCATTTAGTCAAATGAAAGAGGAGTGTAAAGAAAGAGGTTTTCTCAAGCCCTTTAAGGGATGATTATGTAACTGAAGAGAGAAAATATAAAAATACCCGAAATAATCTGAATAACTAATAATCCAAAACTCAGAATGAGAAGAGGCATAGACGCTTCACAGAAAATTACAGCAGAGGAAAGATCCAACCTTGAGATTAAAGAATAATTTGGATAGGGTATTTAATAATGTCTAGTACAGAGGGTACATATAATGGTGTTAATTAGTATGCTCTGTTATCCTGAAAGAGTGGCTGTTTCTACATATTTAATTTATAATCTCAAATAGGTAAGGAAAGTCTAATACTGGGGCAAGATCTTTAGGCTAAGAATTTTTTGGGGGGAGTTGGGACACAGATTTTTATATTTGCAAAAGCAGGAAGAAGGAGGCTGGCTCATTGTCTTTAAAACCCTGCCATTGCTTGTGCCTTAAAATGGGTACGAGGGGGTTGAGGAGGCTGGTTCTAAAGCGAGTTTCTGTTTATGGCTCCTCAGTTCAAGGGATGCTTTTTTTGTTTTAGGGTTGTCTCACCAATTATTTCTTTGCTGACATTTAGCTCACTTAGGCAAGTTTACTAGCTATGAGTAAGCTTGTTAAAAAGATACCATGGGTGAGGAGATCAAAGCCAATGGATACAACAGAGCTTTTAGGTACCCATTCTATTCTCACCCTCCAATATTGGGTAACTCAGAGTGTGGACTTGGGGGGAGGATGAAAAGGAGATGGTGTCTGGGCAAAGTGGAAAGAAGAGAAAACTTTTTAATGGTAAATGTCAGGAAAAACTCAGAGAATCTTCCAGAAAAAAAATAGAAAAAAAATAAATCTTTTTTTAGATGCTCTAACTGGTAAAGAGTACCTAGATATTTCTAAGACATGGTGTCTGAGAACTGATGTCAAACTCCATCAGTGCAAAGACTGTGCATTTAATTAAAGATAACTCAATTAGTGTTTTGTCTTATGAAATGAGGCTTGCATTCGCCTCATCCATTTATTCGACAAATAGTGTTGAGAGTCTATAATGTGCTAGGCACTGTGCTGAGGGAAATGATAGGAAAGTTTCTAGGTAGGGGTGCAGGGTTGAAGGAGGTGATTCTTTTGTTTGTCTAGCTTTGCTTATTTATTTTCTTGGAGATGAGAGGGAATTGGAACTGGTTAAGAAGGACTCATGCGAGAAGATAAATTGTATATGTGGACAAGAGAAAAACCAACTGTTGGATGAGTCTTAAAATAGAGTGGAGGGAACAAGATCAGGAACATGTATTAAGTGTGTATCCTTGAACAAGAAATGAGGCAGTTCTGTCTAAAATCTTCAAATTCTGTACTTAATCTGTGCATCATAGAGAGTGAAAGTGTAAATGGTGCTCTTGTGTATATTTTTTGTGTGTTGAGACAGGATTCTAGAATCCCAAATTCTAATCCCCATATCTGACTTTACACCTATGTTCCGTCTTCTGTGAAAAGAGGACTGTAGTGTTGACCCCATCTCTGTCCCAGGAGGGTCTACTGTGCTGATGAGAAAGAACTTGTAAGGAAAAGAAGGCAGTACTATTTAATATGTTTGAGCCCTAACTGAAATAGGTTCTACTAAAACATGTTACTCAGAGGGAAATATACTCTGTATCAGTGCTGTATTGTCAAAATGAAGATCCTAGAACACATAAATCTAATTTTAAAGAGAGAATAATCTTTTAGTACCATGATCTTTCTTGAAAAAATACCAAACTAAAACATCCAATTTCTCATTTGCAAAATGGGAATAATAGTAGTTGCTACCTCAAAGATTTGTTTGAGCATTTTATGAGCTAATAAATTTAAAGTGTGCCTAGCATAGTAAGAGTACTCAGGAATGGTTAGCTATTATTTCTATCATCCTCATCAATAAAAACAATAATGAAAACTTTATACTTAATTGAATATGTACACCATTAAGCCATGGCCTTAATTTACCAAATTATGTATAATTAAAGTTAATGTATTTGCAAATCATTGATTCCTTTCCATTTCAATTAGCTAATAGTTGGTTTTTAAGCTAGAAAAAATTGGGAGAGTCTTACTGAAAAAGTTCACATCGTAGTTTATTTATTAAATTAGAAAAATCTTACTTTTTTAGACCATTTTACAAGGTGAAGTCTTTCCTTACAATGAATATTCTCTCAGTTTTTCTGAGTTGGTACCATCTTGACAGAATATCTTCTCCAATGTAATTATCTCGAAGTTGAGTTTCCTCTGCAGATTCTAATAAATAATAATCAGTTTCAGATCCTGGAGTCCATTTCAATTCTTAGGAAGAGAAGTGTGAAAATGGAGGAATGTGGTCTTAGTGGAAGTCTGTGAAAATGTTTGCATTTGGGCCATTATTTTGTTCACAGACCATTATAAAGACGTCAAATTATGATGCCACATATGACAGAAACATCTTAATTTAGCTTATTAAAGGACATTTTTGTTTCTGCCCCACCATATCCACACCTGAAGATCTCAATTCAATGAATGACTTCATCTCATGGATTAGGGGAGAGGTTCCCAAACTCCCCACCCAGCGCTTCTGTGCTGGTTGCTCACCTCTGCCTGTGTTCATCAGGGCACTGAGGATTAACGCTATTATGGTACTATAGGTGCTCTAGAAAATACATCGCTTTGGGGGTTTTCAACTCTTCAATTTCCTCTCTTTTTTTCTCTTTTGTATTGAAATGGACATGAAAGTGTGTAATGGAAGACATACATATTATATATCCATTTGAGCGTTGCTGCAGTGGCTTCCTAGTTGGAGAGGGTGCTTGCCCTTTGCTTGGCTCAAGTACCATCTTGTGTGATGGGTGAGGTGGGACCTTGGCTGGCATGACAAACAGTGGCCTGCCAGCAGACTTCAGGCTATTCCTGAGAGAATAATCTCCATCAGAGAGAAAAATAAAGCTAAGCAAACACTTATAACACAAGGGAACACTTTCTTGAGAAAGTGTTCAAATGAATGTAGTCCCTCCCCCTGGAACCCCTTCCTCCATATTATTGATGCTTTGGCATCACCTGAGGTCCCTGCTCACCAGAGTGGGGAAGTCTGATTTCTCTTTCACCCCCCCAATCCCTACTGGAGCCCAAAACCCATGTGCCTGAAGGAATGTTGGGTCTCACAAATCAGAAACCTACTGAAACTGACATAATTGAAGGAGAGAGATGCTGGGGAAGACTGGAGGAATGTGGGTCTGGGGACTTGGGCAGCTGGGGGTGATGGTTCTGATCATTCTCTGTGTCTGAGTGGGCTGGGGCTCTCTTTCTGCCTCTCTTACTGCTTTTGCCTTGTTCTCTCATTTTCTCAGTGGAATGGCTGCCTCTGGTCCATTTCCTCCTAGTCAATCAGTAACTGTCCCCAAAACAACTTGGCATAGATTTGAATCCCTGAATCTCAATTGCAGTCTCTCAGAAAAGAATATAGGTTTGACTCAGTTTGGTTGTTAGTCAATTGGCTATAAGGGAGGCATGTGGGGTGGGGTCTCATACTGTTACACACTCAGTAGGTGCTGGCCTTCAAGGAAGGGACCCAGCAGGGCTAAGAGAACAGATATGCTAGCCCCAGCACCCCTTTCTTAGCCCAGCATATCTCAAAGATGCTTCCCTGGCTCCACTTTCCATCCTGAGCCTGGCTGTCTTAAAAGGCAGAGCGCTGGCCTTGGCATCCCCCTGGTAACTCTCCTGGCTTCCAGGGAGCTGTTAACAAGCTATTGTCTCCTCTCTATGTCCATTCTTCCACCCAGGGGACCCAGGGCAGTGACTCGCTGTTGCTTTTTGTTTATCCTGAACACTTTTTGTTTATCCATCTGCTGGTCTAATTGGAGAATTTCAGGGTATTAAAACTGACTCTCTGCCCTCTCCTTTCTCTCTCTACTTTTTCTTGAAAGTCAAAGTTGTCACCATTCTCCTGGAAATGAAAGGGGTGAAGTGCACCATGCTCTCTTCACCCTATGGACAATTGTGCCTTTCCTACCTCCTTGTCCTTACTAAGGGCCCTTTCCCCCATGCTCCCAACTCTTCCTTGTCCTGGGCCCCACTTACACTGCTGAGGTTGTCAGAGGTCCCACTGATCTTCTTGGATCCTCTTGGAAGGCCAAGAACTTATTCAAAATGCAGATTTCTATATCTTTATTCATTACTTTTTTATTTACTCAAGTATATTTTAAAATTTCTTATTTCAAGTATATCATAAATGGATTTTTTTCACAACTTAGATTTGGTGAGTTGATCTTCAGAGATTTAAATACTGAGAAATTAAAAAGAAATGGTGAGGGCTAGAAGTATATTAATTCTTAGTATTCAATAAACTTTTTTTTTCTTGCAAAGTTCCTAATTTTAGTAAGTAAATTTACTGATCTTCTGAACCTTGAAGCTAGGTACTTGGGGTTGACATTTTCTGTTGTGTTTTAGTAAGCATTTGCCATATGGATGTATGAAGTCTACCATGTATGCACACATATGTGCAATGAAATACAGCTCAGTGAATGCTCAGGGAGTGAGCCCAGCCATGTGGCCAGCAACCCAATGAAGAAGCAGAGTCTAGCAGCCCCTTTCATACCTTGTCTGGCCAGCAGTCCTTCAGGAGTGACCACTAGTATACCTCGTAACACTCTGGATTAGTTCTGTCTATTTTTTAATGTAACATAAATGGACCAGTACAATACATGTTCATTTTTGTCTGACTTCCTTCACTTGACATTAAACTGGGGACACTCACCCCTGTCCTTGTGTGTTGTTATGGTTCATTTATTCTCATAGCCATGTACTATTCTGTCCTACAAATTTGCCACATCATTCAATTACTGCTGGATGTTTGAAATTTGTATGCAATCTGGGCGATTACAGAAAGTGCTGCTACGTTCATTCCTTTGCATGTATTTTGGTGAACATATAGGCGCACTTCTTTTGGGCGATGACTGGGAGTGGAATTGCTGAGTCATAGAGTATATATGTTCCGCTTCAGTAGGCACTGCCCAATAACCTTCAACGTTGTTTTACCCTCTTAATAATGATTTAAAAGTGTAAAACGGTTATTAAACATCTGATAAAATTTCAGTTTTTCTCAAAGGAAGTAGTATATTTATAATGTAATAACCACATTTCAGATTTTTCTCAGAGAACTAATATCTTTATAACGTAAAAACTGCATTTTGTTCACTTCTGGAAGAGTAGGAATCATTATTCAAAGAAGGATACAACACAAAAGAGATTAGAACTTTCCACTAAAAGAGAATGTAGAGGTCATCTGGGGCATTTTGTGATATAAAACACTGTGCCTAGAATTTGGCTATACCAGAGTCACATCCGGAAGGAGTGGCAGGGCAGAACTTGCTCCAAGTCCCTTACTTATATGATCCGTGTGCTTTTCATTGTCATTGAATTCTACAAACAAGTTTAGCATCCTTCTCTAAGCAGGTCAGAACACAAAGCAACGTGGGAATTTTGAGTAAAGACAGAAAAGAATATTGTAGTGTAGGAGCTTAATCCCCAGTGCAAAAGCAAATCCCTGTAGTATTTTGGCTGGAGTGATTTTGACTCTTTTCTGAATTTTGTGTTTAATAGATAATCTGTCATTTACACCAAATTGACCCTTTTCCTTTCACTTTTCATTACTTTCCTCTTAATGCAGACCCTCATCATTCCAGGACTGAATAATTACAACAACCTCTTGGCCGGTTTCCTCAACTGCATTTCTGTCATCTCTAATATTTCTGATCATGTTAGCAATCAGATTAATCTTTGTAAAATAACCCATTAATTTTGCATCTCTTCTGGTCAATAGTCTTCAACAGGAGTAACACACCCATACACCTATGGGGCCACTTAATGCATGTGCATGAAGAAGACCATGTGATGGCTTTTGCATAATATACATCTAGTGATATTCTTTAAGTCCACAGAGACTTATGCTTTGTTCCATTTCCCTTGAAATCCAGGGACCTCTTGGTCTTTCACTTTCCTGATTTGATAAAAACTGCATCAAAAAAAATCACTTGCATTTTAACCCTACACTGGGTTAACAGCACAAGTCCAGCCAAAAATAATGCTGGGAATCCCCATTTACAGATGGCTTTCTGCAACTATTCAGCTCTAGGCTATTGTTGTGATGATGGATTTTAGCCTAGTGTTTTTACATCTTCCAGGATTTCAAGAGAATTGGAAAAGCCAGGTTTTTCTACCAAGTCTCCTTAAGTTGAGATATTGACATCTAATCCAAGTGTTTTGGGAAAAACTTGTAAGTCAAAACCAAAGCAATGTGATATGTGGTCCCTGGCTGCCTGTTTGAATTCTGCCCTTTATGAAACACATTAAATGCACTTCCATCATACAGTCATGGCCCTCAGTAGTGAGGCCACCTTTGTGATTGCTATTATTTTCCATTTTCTCCAACCCACATGCTTAGCTGCAGCCCCCCCACCCCACCTTCTTCAGAGAACGCATCTGCCCATTCTTGTGGCTATCCCTTTGGTGATTTTTGAATTTTAAATCTACTCATGCTCCCTGCCTCCCTCTATTCCACTTCCTTCTCTCTTTTAAATCTCACTTGATATCCTAATTTGTCCATCAAGCTGTTCTTAAATCTTCAGCATACCCTGATTTCTCCTTTTTCTGAAAAGATTTTAAAACTGTGTATTTGAAATCACTGACACCACAATCACCATAAAACATTTTTTAAAATTTAATTTTCCTAACAGGATTGTTTGCTGTCATGTCTTAGGTTCATTTTGTAATGCCCCTCTTTCCAGCAATATTTGGTATAACTTGGAACATGTAGAGTACTTAATAGCTATTTTGTTTGACTGATTGATTACATAAAATGTAATCTTCAACCCTTTAAAATGATCATAATATTTTAGCAACTATTCAGTTAGTTGTGATGCATACATACTTTATTTTTTAAAGATTTTAATTGTTTATTTGAGAGAGAGAGAGCACACAAAAGCAGGGGGGAGGGGAGGGGGGGAGGGAGAAACAGACTCCCCACTGAGCCAGGAGCCCGACTTGGGGCTCAATCCCAGGACTCTGAGATCATGAACTGAGCCCAAGGCAACTGCTTAACAGACTGAGCCACCGAGGCACCCCAGTGCATGCATACTTTAACTCAAGATGTTTTGTTTGCTTTTTAAACACCCGATATAGATTTAAATAGTCTGGATTTTGAAATTAACTCATTTAATGATATGTATGCTCATGAAGGTGCATTTCCCTTGTGAAGTACTTAAGAAACAGGCCATCTATTTGTGTCTTTCCATCACATACATTTTGTGTGCAACAGATGCAAAATGAAATACACATTGGCTGGATAGTTGACTCCTGCAGTCTCAGGAAGAGATTTGAATAGTCTCATTATTGCAAGCAGAACTATTTGTGAAACAAAGACATTATCACTCATTTAGATTTGGAAAAAATGTCTTAGGCCCCATTGATAATGTAGATATTATCTTGGGTTTATTTTTATTAGTTGGCTAAGCTGTGAAGTAAAACTGATGCTTTTCAAAGGTGAACAATGAAATGACATTGTAACCTAAGTCACCACAGAGCATGAAATGTGATCTAAGGCTACACTGTTTTCTGTTATACCTTTTACATTCAACAAAATGACTTTACTACCAGTGTTCTAGGATGGCTGGGATATCCATTCCTTACATACTCCAAAAACAAGATTGAAATTCCCAAGGAAAAGCCAATACTTTCCCTGGGAGCCCTCCTAAACAGCTGCCATAAGCTTAGGAGAGAACTTCCAGGAAGAAGAGCTTGGAGTTGGGGATGAGAAATAGGAGCCTCTGGTTTCTAAGAGGTTAAAGAAGGAGACTTTCTGAAACAGTGTTAATAGCATGAGATAATTACAATGAGGTGCAAATTATTTTCCAATATGATAAATACCATTCTCTTATAGAGTACCATATTTTCTAGAGTAGAACTTCCCATTGCACAACTTTCTTCAGTGATGGGAATGTTCTGCATCTGTGCTTTCTGACATATGGCTTCGGATCCCTTGAAATGTGGCAAAGGTGCAATTGTGATTGAGAAATGGGATTTTTAATTTTAATTAAGTGTAAATAGCCACTAGTGGCTACTGTATTGGACAGCATAGTTCTGGAGAGAAATAGATCTTTTTCATGTCTTTGGGAAAGGCTTAAAGTAATTTTATTCTTCCATCCAGGTCAAGGGCCCTGAATATCTTTAATGCAGGTCTTTGCTTTTCATTTCTCAAGGTGAAGTCTTCAGGCAGAGCTAGGATGCAGAGAGTGTGAGTAGAAGGCACAACTGACACCGGGCAGGGAATTAAAACCAACACTTCCGCTGTTCCTCTGACACAGCTGACCTCTGGGTGAGGGGACATCCAGGCCAGACTCCTTCAGTGGCAGCAGGTGTCAGGGTTTAGAGATAGTCGTTCCATAGAAGGATAAGCTGTGCTGTACCCGATACCATGAAATGCCGTTTTTGAAAATAACTTGGGCATTTTATTAAAGTCAAGGGCAATATAATTTGATAAGTCACAGTATTAAACATATTCACCCTTATCATTAAAGTAATTTTGAGGATCCTTCAAGTCAAACATCTTTTTTTCAGCATATGTGTTCCAGGAAATGTGAGACACAGGTATACAAGAAAGTCAATACACATCTGCTTCATTTCATATCTTAACAGCTTCAATTAACATCTGTTTTCATTTAAAAAGAGACTGAAGCTTCATTTGGAAAAAAAAATTACTGATCACAAAATAGGCAAATAAAGCAGCTTATCAAATAGTACAATACCATAAGTAAGAGATTAGGAAAGCCCCAGAGTGGTTAGCTAGATGAGCTTCAGGAGTGAGCTTAGAACACTGAAAGGGAAGAATCTCTCACCTATTTTTAGAGACCTTTAGAGAAGAGATCTAATAACCTCTTTCATCTTTTAATTATGAGGAACATCCTATTTTATGCTAAGCCTCATGATTTAGATTCTAATTTATATGCTTTAAAGATTCTCCAAACTCTTAAATAGACAAACTGAATTTTTTCCCAATGTATCAGGAGCAGAATATGTGGCTCATTCAAGTCCTGGATGCTATGATGCAGAATGGAAGGCCTTTGCCTGTAGCAGAGAAACCTGTTGAGAGGAGGTCGGAAGCTCATCGATCACTTGCTCCTTTCCCATTTCACCTGTGCATGTGTCTTGAAATGTAGTGTTTCATAGAGCATTGACATCTAGGCTTAGGAAGGATCTCTGTAAACGTATGATGGCAGGTCGATAAACTACCAATGATGGGCAAGAAGTAAAACCACAGGTCCTTCAGGCTTTGGTACTTTGGTCATATTTTATATATCTTATAATTTCCTGTCATAAATATGAAATTGTGCCCACAGGGGAAAATAAAACCTAATGAGTGACATAAACCAAGAAAACTAAAGCTACTACATTTCTGAGTCAAGACTTTTGTCCTTTGTGGAGTCGTAGCTCTCTTTGACTCTGGAGGATAAGACTGTAGGTCCTCTAGGAAAGGGACAGGGGCTGGAACTTCTGGTGGCCTTGGACTCATTCCTCACTTCTCTAACCTGTTAAAAAAGGGGAGCGGGAGGGGATGTGTGGGCTGCTTTACCAGCATACTAGTTCATGTTATAACATTAATGCATGAACGCTGAATGTTCAAGTGGTATCATAGAGTTCTGATATATGAATTTTAAGAAGTTTGGATTTAAGAAGGAAACATTTCACAGAGGCATATAGCTTCCTTTTCTTAAGAATTATCATAGCTTAGGTTGACCAGGAACTGATGATCCCCATCTCCTTCATGAGAAGTGTGTCTCATGTCCAGAGCTGGGATGCAATGTGGAGCTTTCTCATTTATGTCACTGTGAAATCATCAGGCCAAATAATGTAAAATACATGATGGCATAAAATACTCATATTCTGGCCTCTCCCACCCCCCAAACCATGTCAAATTCTACACAATGTAATTATCTAGAGGATTGTGATTTATTATTTCTCTTCGAAATAAGTAAATTTTTTTTTCTTTTCTTTATTTCCTTCCACAAGTAAAACCCAAACTTAGCCCCATGAAGTGGTCAGTTAGCTTAAATTATGTGCGGCTACATTAAAAAGCTGGGTTATAAACTTCCTTGACTCTGTCACAGAGGAGTTGTTGGTAGAGAATGGACTTTCCTTCTTAGTGATTTTTCTCCCTGCTATTAACCCTTTCATTCTTAAAAATGAAGATAATATCAAGATACACATACAAATAAGACAAATGCTCCCATGGCTTTTATTAGATGACTCTCAAAAAATACTGTCCAGGAAACACTTAAAAATTTTTGGACTCCTAAGACATACTCCTATTTAGTTTTTGCCTCGGAACAGTGATTAATTTATTTAGATACTGGGCAGTGTACCTTGCCCTAGATCTCAGGCAGGCAGAGTTTGCTGGCCTTTTATCTTTCATGTTCCTGAGACTTCTTTATAGCATGTATGACCCATCTGAATATTCTAATTGTCACTGAATCACCTAATGGTTCCCTTCACTTACCTTAGTCAATTAGTTCTCTTTTTCAATTGAACTTCCTTGTCCAAGGGCTAGTGAGGGGGAAAAGCTCTAACATTGTCAAAGAGAGCTGCCAAAGCATGTGACATCAGAGAAGACAAAAGGAGGCCGGAGTTGGGGACAGGAGTATGAAATGATGCATCTGAAAAAGTTGATGTACATACAAGTAGGAGAATGAGAGAAAGGAAGAGAAGTAGGCTTGGAAGGGGTGGTGGGGGAGCCTTTGGAATTGAGAGAAACTTTAAATTTAGACATTACCTAATGTTCCTCAGGGTTTCTTGGCAGCATGGGGATCGTTTTTGATAACTAACAGAATGATTGTTCTCATCATTGGTCATCAGCTGGAAAGAACATTTCAGAGGATGCCCCAAGCTCTGCCTTTTGGAGTATTTACAGCTCAGCTGGGGTCATGGCCAGGCAGCAGCCAGCCGACCAGGATCAGGAAGGAGCTAGCTGCTGTATGTGAGCCTGGTTCTTTGAGACCTACTGCACAATCCATGAGCACCTGTCACAGCATCATGTGAGACGAGGTGTGGGGAGACTTGCCTATCAAAACTCTTACTGGGAACCTGGCCTATTTATTGATAACAATCTTGTACAAGGGGAAGCTGTACTGACCTGCTACTTATCTTGGAAACGCCTGCCTTCCAGTGGTGCACTGTGGGACAGTAGGAAGAGCCTGCACTGTGGTCCCAGGGGCGTAGACCCCATACTGGCTATTCTACCCCTAGCTGTATATTCCTGGACGAGTCAGCAGAAAGCCTCAATTTTTTCATCTATAAAATGTGGACTGATTAAACTTTACCTTGATTGTGCTTTACAACTCTAAGATGATGTGGACACCATTTCATGGGTTACTTGGTGAAATCATCGTTGGTTTATAGAACTGAGTCTTGAAATTAATCAGAGCAATAGCTTCATCATCAAACACTTTTTGTAACTGTACCCAAACACTCTGGGTAACTGTAACTGAAACTGCATTTTTCTGCCATTTCTTTCTCTTCTTGTTTTGGTTCAGTTTACATTCAAATCTGTGCTTATAAGTTAAACACAGCAGATTTATTGCAGACTGATGCTGGTATGTTTTCGTATACGGTATGAGTTGCTGAAGAAGGAAGTGGGAGGGAGAAAGTTGCTAATAGAGGGTTAGATTTAGCTATTCCAGACTATGTAGATAAAACATAATTTTAGCATCCAACAATTATGGAATAATCTTTGTAAGGATATCACTCATACTTAGCAAGTCATGCAGGATCCTTCATAACTCCCCCATTCCTCAGGCCGACTCATGCTACCTCTGCCCCTAGACCACATCCCACCCCGACAATCATGGTTCCATCAGCAAGCCATATGTCTTCACACCACCAAGCCCTGCCCTTGACATGCTGTCTGCATTATCTCCCTCTTCCCTTTCTCTGCTCAGAAAACTCTTCCTCATCCTGGAAGTCCTAGTTTTGATGTTACCAGACAAATGTTTTTTCTTCCAGATTTGCACAGTCCATTATAACTATCTCTCATATATTTAACACGTATCACAACTACTTGTGTGTTTTTATCCTCCAATAAACTGTAGGCTTCATGGGAAGAGAATGGTGTCTTTTTCATAAAAATCTCCAGGGTCAGATGCTCAGAAGGTGCCAAAAGGCATTGCTCGGGGGAGTGAAGGAGTGGATAGCTGAATGGAGAATGAACGAATGCGTCTACCTTGGGGTGTGTCAGTAAGTGAGAGAGCTAACGTTCCCTTCCCTGTTGCATCTCAGCTCTTTAAGGAACAGAAGCTTTGCCGAGTTATAATTGGTTGAAAATAACAGTGTTTGATTTAGTAATTACTAAACTTGCTTCAGTATTTAAAGGAAGTTTAATAGTAGTAATGTCTTAGTACTTTTTGTCTGTGCAAGGATGTCTTTTATTTATTTATTTATTTATTTATTTATTTATTTATTTATTTATCCTCTTTCAAGCTGTAGGTAATACATACCCAAAGCCAGCTCTGATGGCCTATCAGCAGCCCATCTCATAAGGCAGCATATTAATAGTTTTTTTTAAGATTTTTTATTTATTTATTCAACAGAGATAGAGACAGCCAGCGAGAAAGGGAACACAAGCAGGGGGAGTGGGAGAGGAAGAAGCAGGCTCATAGCGGAGGAGCCCGATGCGGGGCTCGATCCCATAACGCCGGGATCACGCCCTGAGCCGAAGGCAGACGCTTAACCTCTGTGCCACCCAGGCACCCCAGCATATTAATAGTTAACGAACAATAGCACTGTCTTATGAAATCTAGAATTCATACCTCAATTTCCTGTTTGCAAGGTAAAATTCCCAAGTACTTTGAAAAGACAGTGTCTGACCTTAAAAACTTATCTGGCCTAATACCAGACCTGCCAGTGAAAGAAGCTGAGATGGAGGGAAAAGCAACAGGAATGCGAGGTGAATTTCTATCACCCACTTCATATGCAAAAGACACGCTGCCAGTCGCTCTGCAGCTTGTGTCTCTCCTTGTCGTCTAGTACATGACATGACCACAAACTGATTAGTGAATCAGTCACACATAAAATTTCAGATGCTCTGCTCTTTCCTAAGCACAGATATCTTGCTACGTGACAAAAAATAGGTAATCATTTTAGAGTGCACTTCACAAACATTCAGATATTGTTTTTCAGAAGTATAAAAATAATATGTTTCCTGTAAAAATTTAGAAAGGCATAAAAAAAGAAAATTTACATCACTCTATGCCCTCCACTCACTATCAATATTTTTGTTGAACTGCAAGGACAAAGTGATCGATCCATAGATAGAATTGGAATCAAGATGTAAATGGTTTTTGTATCCTGTTTTCTCCTAACATTTCATTATGAGCATTTCCTCATATCGTTAGATGGCTCTCAAAAACATGATTTTAATGCCTTATTAATATTCAGTGAGTACATTTATCATAATTTATTTAACCATTTCCCTAATGTCTCCACTATTTCTATTGCCAAAATACAGTGAAGAGGCTTGTGAGTAATTTTCTGTGTACATCTTCATTTTTTAAATTTAAATTCCCAGAAGTATAATTGCTGGGTCAAAACATGAAGGTTTTTAAGCCCCTGACATGACGGCAAATTGCCCATCTTATCTTATATCTTCTAATCACAACAAAATCTACTTAAATAAAAATAATTCCCACCCTCACAATAGCAGAAAAAAACAGTAGCTTTGAACTTACCTTAGCTATAAAACTTCCCAAAAGAATGGAATATTAACAGAATAAGGTACTTTTAACATCAGCTGTATTTATGAAAGAGGGCTGTAGATCTCAGATTCACCAGAAGGTAATGAGGAAGCAGCTTTGATAGTATTGTTATCTTTTACGTCTCCAACCTCTGTTTAAAGTTAGATAAGAGATATTATGTACTTTTAGAGGACTCTTTAGAAGGTTTTAAGGCCTGATTTGAAATCCAATAAGATGTTCATTATGTACCATTTATCTTTCCTTCACAGGAAAATGGCACATTTTATATAGAACCTTTAATGAGGCAAAAAATAAGAAAATTTACACAGGCTTTGAAAATTCCATTTTTTCTTCAAGAAATGGAATGAATGGTCAGTCATTTAGGTTCCTAAATTCTTATACTTAGAAAGTGTAGAGCACTGCTTAATTGAATCTTTCCAACTTTTGCATAACTTAAATTATATGCTGAATCTAGCTATGGTACTCATCCAAACAGAAAGTGAAAGTAGTTATTAATATTGATGATTTGTAAAGTTGGACACACCTAGAACATTGATTACAAAGTGAAGGGGAAAGTCAACTGATTTATTTTGCTGTAAGTTTAATCAATTCAGGAATCAGGTCCAAATGAGAAGTGATATTTATCAGAGAACTGAACATATCACAGAACATTGTGGATTGAGACACTGAGATCAAATTCCAGCTCATCTCTTAACTAGATTCTACCCTAGGCAAGTTACTTCAGGTTACACACATCACATATTCACCTTGGAAGTGTGAGGATGCAGCATAACTAGAGGGCCTCAATTGAAATATGGTACATGCTCTTTGTAAATATTAACCCAAGGCTTTGGGAATAACATGCTGGAGAACTAGAGAAAATAGCTCCTATTCCAAGGGATGTATTTTGACCAGCATTTTTCTGGTGCACCCTTGGGAGGGTCTAGGTTCACCCTGGATTGAATTTAGTGTGCTTCCTTGGTTTAGAATGATCGACACTCAAAGTCCACACTAGAGTTGACCTTAATTGCCACATAAATTGTAGCATCAAGTTAGTCTTTCAGGGGTCTCCCAATTTTAAAATGGGATGGGCTATCTGTGCTTTCTCAGCTTACATACAATTCTTGCTCCAAGTGTGCTATAGAAAAACTTTTACTGGAACAAACATATAAAAATTGACATTTTCAGTGCTTTCACCTTCTAGTCTTTGCCCCAAGGGAAGATGTAAGGGAGAAAAAGCCAGTTATTTTTGAAAGCTTTAGACCCTTAATGGGAGAAAATATTCAGACTATTCTATGACCTGTGGACTTTCAAAGAGCATATATACTAACACTTTAGCCTTCCAGAGAGAAGACTGGGAGGAAATTAGCACTGCTGTTGCTAGGAGAAGAACTACCTTCGCCGTTGAGTATCCACTTTAATGATAAAAATAAAACCCCTGAGATGTGGGTCAGGCTGAATCACTTGTTTCTTCATACTTTAGTGTACGTGGTGGATCTTGAGAACATTTCATTGAGTTGCAATACAAGGGCAACATGCTCAAATTAATAACAATTTCTTCCTCTTTGAAAGTATGGTTCTCATGCCAAATCTTTACTGTAAAGTACCCAGTTCTCCTACCCTTCCAAGCCTGGAAACAGAGATTGAGTCCTGGGTGTAGATGGATCAAATATTTCCTCTGCTTCTGTTAGGTTCAGTGCTATCTTGAAGTCTATGCAAATTCACTTGGAAAAAGGAAAACCAGGCTTGTTACTTCATGAAGATATTAGATATACAGGCAATTCAAAGATATTGGGGAATTGACAAAGTACATTAGCTTAGAGTATACTTTTGATGAGAGCGTATTCCCAGGAAGGGTAAACACATTGATAAACTCATTGTCCTTGATCTTCCAACACAGTTCTATTGACATTTCTTACAGCCCCAGGCATAGATTAGAGAGTATATGGCCCATTGATTGCATTTAGGACTGTTAATGACAGGAAAGAAGATTGAATTCCTCTCCCTATATATACAAGGAAGGTTAGCAGCATTTCCATTCTGGTCTCAACACACTTTAGAATGTGTAAATCTATTTTCAGACTCTATTACTAATTCAGCAATTATTTCAAGAGATATTTTTATTGTAATTCTTAAAATATTTTAGTAATATTGTTTTAACTCAGACAATTCCAGTTGTGGTTTTTGAGTCTCTATTCAAATGAAATTTGGGGAAAGTTGTATGAGAAAGCTTTACATTATTCTTGTGTTATGATATTTTCTATGTATGATATCTGTCCTGTGTATTGCAACATTGAAACCAACAAAAGTTAATGTTTCTAAATATTTGAGGGAACTTTTTCTGTTAAAAAAAAAATAAAGATTCCTGAGAAAAATACAGTCAATGTCAGTGACATCAGATATTACATTTTTCCAAGCCATATGTAATGTTGGATAGTAAATGGCTGACCAGCTTCCTGTGGGTTGCCTTAGGCCTCAGACCTCACTGCATCCTTTTCATATTCATGGTAGGAGGTAAAACCCTCGGAAAATCTTTCCACTGGAGATATACTGGGGCCAAAGGCTTATTCATAAGGACACTGCACTTGAATAGAGATAAGAAACTCATTCCTGTCATTAGGTTATTCGCAGCTGCAAATAACCTAAACTCACTTAACATGTTTCAGTAGAAAGTAGTTATCATTAATTAAAAGCAGCTTATTTATTGAGGAGAAAAATAGGTCAATTAAATGGAGATTTGGGGGGCATGTATTGACTAGGAAAGATCAGTGTAAAATTTATAGTCACACAGTCAGAAAATGTTGCTGGTGTACAGTGTAAGGCTTAGGCAAGAAGAATCTTGTCTACAATTTTGATTGGAGCTGAGAAGCATGACTGTGGGAGGAGACTCTCCATGGGGAAAACAAGGGGTACATTGTTTGCTATTGTTTTTGTACATTTAGGAAAATATCTTGCTATGCTTTGGCAAATCTGTTGGAATGCTTAGGAAGAAATTAGCAACAGATATATAAGAAGACAAATAAATGTAAATTCAAATAATTGGATAAATATTTGTAAGGAGATGTAATCATTGAACAGAAGATGATGCTTATATTATCACAAATTGAGATGGTAAGGAGAGACAGAAGTAGGGTGGGATTGAATGGTTAAATCTTTCCCTTGGAGATAAATGTTTGAAGAAATACCTAAGAGGGTTGAAAGTATTTGTCTCTGGGATGTGGGATTGGGCATCCAAGCTAAAAAAGAATGGAGCACGGGTTACCTTTTCCCCAATGCAAATCTCTTAATACTATTTGATTCTTTTTAAATGATAGAAGTTTAAAATTCAATAAAAGTTTAAAAAATCCTTAAAAAAGTGAAGAGACAGGAAAAGGACTGTACACTAGAAGTGTCCATAGAGTCAAAATCTTGTTATATCCCCCTTAGACTGGGGCATGGCCCATCCATAGAAGGGCCCACATCATGGTGTTCAGGCCTACACTAAAGACACGTCTCTGTGAACTTTCCTGGTAAACTGATCTCTAAGAAGAGTGCTAGCAATGGAGCTGAACAGAATATCCAGAATTCTAAATGTAGTAACAGACCATAAAATATAAAGCAAACTTTCACAGGGGAACATCACATCATCTTCTAAATTGGTGCTCAGTGAATATATATAATCATTTTTCATTGTGTTTTAAGGTGCATGCTGTTCCTGCAGATAATTCATTGTTCTGTCATCTAAACTCAAACCTACGACATGGGGAAATGGAAAATTAAATCTTCCCTCTATCAGTTAGCCAAGTGACCTGTTGAGTTGTTTACTACTCTCAGAATGGAAGGTTTTAGGTTTTTGACTGGCTCATCCTGAATTTAGCATGTTAGAATGTGTACAGGATCCATTTCCTAGGCTCTTTCCCTACATTTGGTCTTTTCCCCACTGGTCTTTCCTGGCAGACCTTCAGATTCATGCCACTTAAAATGTGCATTCTGCCCAGTTTGCAGGGAAATAAAGACAAGTAGAAATAAGGTAACTAACCACCTCATCCACCAAGAACAACTTGATTCTTACTTTTGGACTGTCCCTTTCCGTTTGATACCGTACTGGCTTCTTTCTGTTGATAATATACAGATTTATGCTGACTTACCAGGATCCCAAATTACCTTTCCTTCTACATGTACCCTGAGGAAACTTTCCCACTCTGGCTTCTTTTTTCCTATCTCATCAGAATTGATGCTATTACCACCACATTCATATTCAACATTCTATCATCAATCACCTATCCCAGGCCTACTCTGGATATTGGTGTGTGCTCCTATACCTTCTACAAGCAACTTTCCATGGCCCAGTCATCCTACAGAATTCTGGAACAAACCACCATCTACATTATGTGACTTTGGCAAGTCATGAACTTTGCCGACTTTATTTTTAATCTGTCAAGTAAACATTGATTCACATCCTACATAATTTACAGAGATATTTATGAATAGGTTTAAAAATAGAAGTCGTAGGAATCTTATAAGTGGACCTTATGCAGTCATTGTGAAGTTGGAATGATATAGAAAATCAGTATGATCCAGACAAAAGAGAAAGATAATTGGGAAATTCTTAACATTTCTTGGTTTTATTCATCTCAGATTTACATATTTCAGATAGCTCTGGTGTGGGATTTGCGTTTACCAACCCAGAGTTGCTGTCCTCTCTTTTTTCTTTTTTCCTGTTGGTCTCCAAGATGCGTACAGCTTTTGAGTTTGATAGCACTCCTGGTGTTATACCAAGGTCTCTCTCAGCTGTAAGGACAATAGTCATCAGTCTACCAAGGGAGGGGGTTGTGCTAGGGTTCCCACAGGCAGAGATATATGTAAGAGCCAAAGTTGGAGTTTCATCACCCAGAAATGTCTCCTGGGCATCGTTGTCCTTGTATACATTGTATAATAGCAAACTAAATCCAGGGGTTGACGGTGAGCTGCTGAGACCAGCGATCTAAGAGCATTAAAGAGGACAACATAATCCATAAGACTGGGCAAGAGTATCTGCTTTGAGTGCTTCAAACCTGTTGAAGAGCCATTCCTTTCCTTTCTTTCATGGAGGGGCCAAGATCATCCTTTCAACAGATTTTTGTGGGGAGTAGGCAGGGAAGGAAGAAGCCTTTGCATATCACAGAGTATAGAGAAACGTGGTCTAATCGGACCTGAAGTTTCTGTAAATATTTCTTTTTTTTTTTTTAAGATTTTATTTATTTATTTGACAGAGAGAGACAGCCAGCGAGAGAGGGAACACAAAGGGGGAGTGGGAGAGGAAGAAGCAGGCTCCTAGCAGAGGAGCCTGATGTGGGGCTCGATCCCAGAACGCCGGGATCACGCCCTGAGCCGAAGGCAGACACTTAACGACTGCGCCACCCAGGCGCCCCTCTGTAAATATTTCTGAGCTGACAGAGGGCACCCCAGTCCCAGAATGAGCCTTTGGGTTACAGTTTTCATAAGTGCTTATGCAAGGGGCTGCTGAAAATGCTTAGCTGGTGAATGCATGAGTAGAAGGGAAATTGTTAATCACTTTTAAATGGCATAAAAGTCAAACCAAATACAGGGAAGTGTAAAAAATGTAAAGTGTATCTCTTTTCTATTTCAAATTCCTGTACACTTATTGTAAGCAAATTTGAAAACAAAGAAAAATTAAAATAAAATTTAAAAATCATCCATAGTAATACCACCTAAAGCCAACTAACTTCTATTTTTTGCATTTATTGTATGATTCTGATCCCACTGTGCATAAAGCTTTGTGTCCTTATATTCTTCAATTAACAAAATAAATAATATTTCCCCAATTTTATAAGCTCTTTAGTAAATATTTGCAATGCCTGCTCATGATGCAATTGTATGGCATTATTATAACTTATATAACCATTCATGTGAAAGATTGATATTCATCTTTGTTAACTATAGCAGCTAGAACCTATTGGTTTATATGTTTAACCCTTATAATTTATTTTCTGATCTTGGCTTATATAGTTCTGACTTCTTGGGGAAGTTTGTCTATGACTAGGACATGGAGTTTACTTAGTTATAGAACAATTCAAGTATGCAACTTGATTAGTGAAGTTTCTTGCATTGAAGGAGCCTTTTTCCCTTAGGATTAAAAGAATAATGATAAAGGAATGCAGTGTCATCTATAGAAGACAAGATGAGATGAGGTCTGTTTTAGTAACTTAGAACATTATTTCAATTCTTAATATGATTATCGTCCTAAATGTATGAGGAAAAACATATATACCTCAGAACTTTTTTAGAAGTTTTTGAGGTATATATGATCAAAAGTACTCTTTCAATCCATGAATATGTACTAAATGTCTACTCTATGCCATGCTTTTCAAAGCACTTGAGATAAGGCAGTGGACAAAGCAAAGATCCCTGACCTCATAGAGCTTAAATTCTAGAGGGCAAGGGAAGAGACAATAAACAAATGATTTATGTATATTCATATATACACACATGCACATACATTTTATGGTTCAAGGCAATATATGTTATAAAAACTAACGAAGAAAGGAGTTATGAGGAAGATTTTGGGGAGCATGCAGTTTTAATACTATGAGGATATATCATTTGAACAAAGATTGAAGAAGTCATGTTGTCTTTGTTATGAGTAGTTCAGTAAGGATAAAAGCCTGTGACTAAGAGAAGGGAGAGGAAAAAATTGGAAATATCAAATACAGATGACCCTTCAAAACAGTTTTGATGCAAAATTGAGCATCAAAAGAAGGCAAGATAAGATCCTGTCTGTTTGTTTAAGACAGGAGAAATGACAGCTGATGGGGATAATCTAGATGAGCGGGAAATTGATGATGAAGGGATGAATCTAGGGCACAAATAGGAGGATTGGCTTGACCTATGTGCAACGCTAGGTCATCTATGGTACCAGACTGTGTAACATTGTCAGTGGATTTGGATGGTGATGTGGTCAGTGAATAGGTATGATGGTAGGTATGGTTTTTCTCTGATTGCTTCTTTAAATGAAATAATTGGATAAGAGTAAGGATGAGAAGGAGGTGATGTGGATTTGAGTGAAGAAGAGAAGTTGTACAAGAGCCATCTAGGAATGTAGAGAATAAGTGGACAAGGGAGCTATGGTATTATCTAGAAGCAGTAAGGTTGTGGTCGGGGATGTAAAATGAGGCCATCTTTGTGGTTGTGCTTCCACTCCAGTCATGGGTGCAGACCTGAAGTAGATGGAAAGTTTGATTTCATCAGGATGTGGTGTTTTCCAAGTGAGAACAATACAGCAATATGTATGCAATGCAAGGAATGCTTAAATTGGTTGATATGCAATATAACTGGGAAAGAAGGGGAAAGAGGGTAAGGGACAGTGAAGAGGTCGTAGGATCAATGGATCAAAAGTTCCAGTATGATTGGAGTTAGATTTCTCCAGGTATGAACTGGAAGGAAAAGAGGTGATGGTCCATTAGTTGTATTCTTGGGGCTGAGATTTCAGGGTGGTTGCTGGCTGCAGCTCTTGGCAATGACAAGGTCTAGAGTGAGTTCAAAGGCAAGAGTGTGCAGGATATGCTCATCTTGCAAAACACAGTTCCTGGTGGAGCCTTCCCTAACTCTCTCATGGAAGTTCTTTTGCCTCACTTTGCATTGCTATAATTCCCTGTCAATATGCATTATTTATTATTATCATTAACATTATATTAGATTGAACCACATAAAATTACCAGTGTTTGACTTCATTTGCTGGTTAAAAAAAAAAAGGCCATTTCATAAGGTTCAACCAAATATTTTTGCATTCCCCTTAACTTCTTGAGGGTAGGAGACATGTTATATTTAACTTTTTATTTCTAGCACTTCTCACAGTGTCTCTCATATAATCGGGATTCATTAAATGTTTCTGAATAAATAAATAAAATTTGGTAAATAAGACCCACACACAAAACTTTGAAGATACCATATGCTATATTCCATTGGATGGACTTTTTCAACAGCATATGGGCAATTTAATGAATAGGCAAGAGTGGACACATGTCAGCAACCCACAAGTAGTGATGGCTCCTACAACTCAAGCAGGACTTGTGTCCCGCACTTTTGCATTAGTGGTGAATCTCTTTCATGGGATCTTGCCAGCACCTAGAACTGGTCACAGCCAGGGCTTCCATGTTGCTTGGGTACACGCAGGATGGAAGATTTGTGAGTGCACAGCAGGAGCAATGCTTTTTTATAGTCATAGGTACAAAGCAGATGTCATAAAATTAGACACTCTCATTTCTGCTTTTATAGATGTATTTATTTTATTTCCTATTTCTTGGAATATAAGACACAGACTTAGACTTATTCAAATATATAAAGGATGTTTTTCAGTACAGTGGTTTTGGTTGGTTTCCTCCTTACATCATGGTACACATTCTAACTCCTGGATTCTCCCTGAGGACCTGAAGGGGACATGAAGCCCCTGAGGACCTGCCATGGGCTGGGCAATGATGGGCCCATCACAGTCATCATCTTGAGAGGCAGAAAAGGGCAGGAAAGCAATACTCAACCCATCCTCCACCTGTCTTCATTGGCTAAAGTTGGGTGAACAGTATTTCCCATTCCTTAGGATGTAGTGCAGATCGGATGGGTTACCATCTGGACAGTGTTTACAAGCACCTGGTTCCTCTCTCTTTGTCACTAAGCAATCACTCTGGATAGGTGTCACCTACTGCTTTGTATGTATTAACTCATGCAGTCATTACTAAATCCTTTTGTCCATTTTATAGGTGACAAACAGAGCTTAGCAAAGTTAAATATCCAAGGTCTTAAAAAACTGATGTGTTCCTGACAGCCTTCTTAATATCTTGCTGTGCATCTTACATTTTCCAGATAAATTCTTCAATAATCTGGCTTCTTCCTTCCCTCCAGTCTCTCCTTCTGCTCTTGTAGCCACCATACACCTTTGATCTGACAGTGCTTTCAAGACTACAGAAAGATTTTCTCACATGATCTTCTCCTTACCAATTGGCCATCCTTACCTAAATCATTTCTACTTGTCCTTTGGAGGTCATCTTGAGTAATGCCTCCTCCAGGAAGCCCTCCCTAATCTAACTGGAAGTCTGACTGTGAACATTCTCCTCTAAGCCCTTGATAACATTGTCTCTCATCCTCGCATGACATCCATCATAGTCTACTGTGGTCACAGGAGTGCAGGGCCAGGTCCCCAAGAGGGCTGGAAGGGCTTTAAGGATACAAGCCATGCCTTATTTGTTTTTGTATGCACAGCTCCCAGCACTATGTTGAGCACTAGGCTTGAGAGCAAGAAGGCCTTTTGAAATAAGTGAGTTCACTTATTCACATTCATAACTTAGTAGTTAAATGAACTGTGTTCCTTAAGTTCTTAAAATCACAGCTTCATCTGTAAAATGAAGATAATAATATTTTCTTTATACAAATGTTGTAAAGATTAAATAAGAAAACGTATTTAAACACTTTACTAAAAGCCTGGTGCACAGTAACCACTGAATAAATGGTATTATTGTTACGATCATTACTTTAAAGTCAGGATTCAAACCGGAGTCTGATTCCAGATCATCATTCTTTCCACTTACTACCCAGAATCCCTGTCTTGAAAGCAAGCTAGATGTACAAAAAGCACATTCATCAGTAGGGTCTCAAGAGCACAATTTGGGCATTATCATGTGAAATTAGACTACTCATGCCTTTTTAAAATTCTAATTATTCAGTTTGAAATGTCCTAAATCAACACTAGAAGTTCTTTTTTAAATTCCTAATAAAACTGTATCATATCTGTCCATATGAAATGGTTATTCTGAACTAAACTGCAGAATATCTGAACTCAATAGTAGGTATTAACATGGGCACAATTTTAAAAATGTAATAACCTAACGTGTGAAATGCATATTATACACATATATAATGTTGTATAATGCCTTACATTTTCCACTAATCTCACAGTATACAGAAGGGTTAGAATTCATATACATTTCTAGTCCTGACCTTACCTGTCTCCTGGCAAGAGTATTTATGTTGTAATTTCAGCAATATGGGATTGCGCCTTCCCTAAAATAAATCCACCCTCCCTCCCAGTAAATACATAGCTGGTAGAACATCTAAAGCTGAATTCTTTAAACTTAACTCTTAGAAGAGAAGACATTTACTAATTGTTGTTAGTCGTTTGCAATGTAAGTGTGAGTGGCTTTCAGGTTCTTCCATTAAAATAGGTCCTGTTTAGGTAGGGGCCCCTGGAAGAGACAGTTAAGACCCTATGGCCCCAAGAGAGGAAACACAAAAACAAAGGAACGTATAAATGGCCAAAGGGGCAGCTTGGGTTTTATAGGTGACCTGTGTGATTTCAATTAGGATTTCACTTCAACATAACCGTCTAACTATTCGTAGTTTATCCCCATGGATTCTGTGTTTTTGATTCCATAGCTCCAGTAACCATGTTAAATCATTAGCATTATTAGAAATACAGTTGACCCTTGAGACACATGGGTTTGAACTGTGTGGTCCACTTATACACAGGTTGGTTTGTTTGTTTGTTTTCTGATAAACACAGGACGGTACTGTGAATGTATTTTCTTTTCCTTATGACTTTCTTAAGGACTGTTTCTTTTCTCTAGCTTCCTTTACTACTTCATTGTACTAATACAGTATGTAACATACAATATATATGTTACTTGCAAAGCTTCTGGTTAACAGACTATTAGTAAGTTATATGTGGACTTTTGACTGCATGGGGGGGGTGGGTCCGTGCCCCAAACCCCTGTGTTGTTCCAGGGTCACCTGTAATTATAAATACCATATAAATGCTCTTTTAAAGAGTGAGAAAGCCGACTGAGAAGTGCCCAGACACTGATACCTGCACACATATTCAAACATGAGTGTGGACATAGGCGCACACACATCAAACATGTACACAATTACTTCTGGAGGCCCCTTCACCCTCTTTCATGATCCACACGGAGACCTCCATCCTCTCTTCCATGCAGGCCACAGCTCAGACCAGCCCCACAGGAGCTCACACTGAGCATCGCACATCAGCCATCTCTGGCAGAGCACACAGGCATGCTCCCCGGGCGCCCCCACCCCTCAGCACCCTCCTACAGTCCACAGGCATTGGGTCCTACACTTCTTTCGCCATGTCTCTTCCCCTGACACTCTTTTATTTTCAGCCATTGCTGCTTGGTGGGGGGAATGACTCTGAAATAGAGAGAACTTTCTTGTGTTCAGAGATCCAGCCTCTAACAAGCTACTATGCGTATTTACTGGTGGACCCCTAAAAAAATAATGCACCTTGAGGACAAAGATTGAAGTTTCTTATCTGGGTACTTTCCACACTTGCTAGCACAATGTCCCGACCAGAGTAGTCTTCAGAAAATGTTTAAGAATTGTTTTTGCCCTAAGGGTAGTGCCTATGGGCAACACAGATGCTCACAGTACCAGCCCTTGTGATGGCCAGACTGTGAGGGAGGGGAAGGAGAACATGGGTCATATTCTAACACATGTTTTTATTTAAAGATATAGAGAGAGGGAAAGGGAGAGGGAGAGGGAGAGAATGAGCCTGAGTCCAGTCTGATCCAGGTATAAGCAGCATTACCAATTTGTTAAGTTATTTTGTGTTTTATTCCGTATTCTCTTGACACAAGTTGATATATATTCCCCAGTGCTCTGGTCAAAAATAAGGGCCATTTTTCATGCCAAAAAATGGTGTGTTCTGCTTTCCAGTTCCCCAGAGATGACTCCCTGACTCACCCCTACCTCTCTAACGTCCTTCAGGCTTGGTGTTCAGGATCAGTGCTTTGAATTCACATGAAGGCAAGGTATTCATTTCTTGTCAAAAGGCAAAATCTGTGAAATTATGCCCTAGTGGCACAGAGGAAGTAGGATGGCCCTTGGAAGGAAGATGGTCAGCTCCCATAGAAGGTGAGACAATGAAAATTCAATGTGCTTGTTTTCCCCAATAGTTCCTTTTTGGATGAAGAGACAAAGTTGCTTAACTGGTCTTTATTTGAAATTAAAGTGCTGATTTGTAAGAACCTCTCAATGTGAGACTAATGACATGTTAGAGGTGTATTAATGAACCCATGTACAGGAAGACAAAAAAAGAATCAGGTCTAATCAAAATGCCAGCTATTTTAAGATCTTTCCTTGACCATGTAATGACCTTCATACATATTATGCACCATTACTATTCATGACAATTTTATATTTTTAATTTTCCCAATGTTACAAAACATTAATCATCAGTACAAGCAAATAAGATATTTTTGCCTGAATAGTTTATATAAAATTTTGGCAGTGCTAAACTTGCAAATATCATAAAATTGAAAGAAGAAAGAAAGAAAGAAAGAAAGAAAGAAAGAAAGAAAGAAAGAAAAAGGGAAAAGAAAGAAAGAAAAAGAAAAACTAAAAATTGTCTACAAAACATTCACTAAATTCTAAATGTCTACAGTTAATTTTGGTGTCATAATCAATGTCAGTGAACAGGCATTTAAAAATCACAGTGACTAAATCTTCATCTCTTCTTCTGAGAGCTCATAAAATGTGGTAGTTGAGAGTCAAAGAAATTTATGGAAAAATAGGATGTCAGTGCTTGTACGTCCCAAGAGAAAGTAGCTGCTTATACAAATAAAATGAGTTGGGATACCTTTGACTTTTCCCTTGTTATATCTTTCTCACTCAGGGTCAAGTGTGATGTATTCAGAAATGACTTGGGGTGTTACTTTGAACAAAATTAATGGGGAGTAGGGAAAACATGTATGTGTAGCAAAGTGTGGCATTGGGGGTCTCTATCAAGCAGGTGAGTTAGGGAAGGGAGGAAGTTTAGTACTAGTGTGGCCCAAACTGTAGTTCAATAAATGCTTTATTGTCAACAAATAATTAATCAGTCCAACTGTCTCTGTATTTGGCCACAGAAAGTATCTTCTTTTCTTAGATTGCCGTGATGCATATTACTACAGTAATTCTTAAGGACAATTGGGCCCTGAAGTTGTAGAGAAATTGCATCACTGTCATCCGGAGGATGGAGCAGGAGACTGGCTGGTTGGTGTAGGAATAGCCATCTTGCCTGAGTCTTTAAAGATAAATGTTTCATTTATTCATTGAAAAAAAATACATCTTAGGCACCTATCATGTGCCCAACACTACCCAGTATTGTGGATACAGCCACAAAAGCAAGCAAACAAAAAATACACAGAAGTCTCCGCCTTAAAGCATATAATACGTATAATGATGGTAAGTGATGTGCAGAAGAAAGTAAAGCAGAAGTTTGCTCAGAGGGTTCTCAATGAACTTGGGGAATGATGTAAATCTGCCTAAGAAGATGGTATTTCATGAACTATGTGACAGCTGGGGGGTATGCAGGTAGAGGGATCAAAGACAGGCCTTGCAGAGCATGTTCAAGGGCAGCAAGAAGGTCAATATGTCTGAATCCCAAGTAACTGAGGGGATGAAGAGCAGGAATAAGGACCCAAATCCAGTGCCACCTGGTGGACCAGAGCAAAGGTGGTCTTGGTTTCAGTGAGATGTGGAGCCACTGGAGGGTTTCTAGCAGTCATGATCAGATTAATATTTTAAAAGTTTCATTCATACTAAGTGTTGAGAATAGATTGCAAGAATGCAAAGATAGAAGTTGAAAGCTTTGGCCTGAGCAAGTGGAAGAAATGAGTTGTCACTTAATATTATAAGAAAGACCTTGGGGAAAAAAATGAGGGGTTTTTTTTAGAAGGAATATTAGTTCATATTTGAGTATGCTAAGATTGAGATGTTTCGTAGGCCTTATTTTTCCTCCATGGCATGCAGCTATTTCCTGGCCTCCTTGCAGTTAGTCTGGCTTTGTGGGTAATTCTAGCCTGAAAATGTGAGCACAGAGATATTCATCATTTCTAGGCACAGGCTGTGAACACTTCACAAGCATGATGCTCCCATCTCTTTTCCCATGCTTAAGGACTGCTGGCACAGGAGGGCAGAACCACAAGACCGGAGGAGACTTGGTCTAAAACCACCAGCCAAGTAGGGATGCTTATTATAGACTGAGAACAAGAAATAAGCTTTTGTTGCCTTAAGATTTCGTGGTTTATCTGTTATAGATACTAGTATTACACCCACTAGAGCAGTATCCAGACTGGGATGTACGTGTTTGGTAGTCAGCAGCTGGTAGATGTGTTTCAGAGTCATACAAGTGAATGTGATCCCCAAGGGAATGAGCGTGGAATGAAAAGAGAAGACACCCACTGGCTGAGCTTTGAGGACTCCAATATTTACTGATCATGGAGGTGAGAGATGACCCGGCATAGAAGCCAGAGAAGGGGCGGCCCAGGAAGTAAAGGGCAGCCAGGAGAGTATGATATTAAGAAACTGCAAAGCAGAATTTCAAGGGGGAGGGAATGATCAGCTGTAAAATAAAGTAAGGTAGGAATGGGCCATTTCACTATATGTGTGGGTACTTTTGGACAGAAGATAACTTTACAGTGAATATAATGCAGTTGTGAAAATTAGGAAACTCTGGCCTCTTTAAAAACAATACCCATTGTTTAAGAAGACAAGAATCACATAACTGCCTAGAAAAATATGTTGTTCTAAATGATAGCCCAGTAAAAATAGTCATTTCTCATTTACCACCTGAACGTGGAGCTCTTCTATAGGCCAAGCTTTCATTTTTCTTCATTTCTGGACAAGTGGGATCTTGAATCGAAAAGTTGTTTTCATTTGCACTGCAATTTTTTGTTTTGTTTTGTTTGTGTTGTTTTTCATCAAGGATAGAGAGGAAAGATGGATGTTTTAAACTGGGAGGTGGGACATGAGTGACAAACCTCAAATCCTTCATCCTGTTTGGTTTCCTTCTAAATTACATGAGAGGTGGATAGGTTATGACTTTATAATGATTTCTAAATACATCCATTTTTCTACTTCTGTATGCTTCCCTCCTTTACTGTGCTTTACTTTATGAGTCAGGAAAGTCACTCCAGCAATATTGTTATGATGTCATTAAAACCGTGGGAAGAACTTATGCTCTGTTTTCTCCTCCCTTGTACCATCTCATCTATTGACTTGAGTTTTTGTTTGTTTTGTTGTTGTATTTAATTCCTATGTCTCTCCAATGTATCTTCTCCTGTTAAAATCGTGTTAAAATTCTTTCACGTCATCCTTATACTTTTGGAGACTTTTTTCAAATCACCTTCTCTGCTTTCCCTTGATGATCATATTCTTTTCCTTCATATGAGCTAGGATTCTGGATTTTTTGCCTCTGTTTTACAAACAAGGGCATGGCAATTAACTCAGAAGTGTATACCCTGAACACTGAACCTACCAGTCTGTCAGTATCCAATTAACTAATTAACTGTGGTCCCATGGAACAATCCTTGCAAACTGCAGGCCCATGGAAAAGCCACTTCACATCTGCCAGACTGCTTCTTAATGAGCATTTCAGAAACAGATCTCTTTTTTTTTTCGAATCATGTTCCTTTAAAAATATCTTTTGATCTAGTTTTTATTCTTTCAAGACCGTTGCATACTAAATTCTGAATAGCAAGCCATCAAGTTTTTAACATGTGTTCATTGAGAAATTGACATGATCCGAAGTTCTTATACCTGGTACCATTTACTAATGTCTTATATATAGTTTAAAAGACAAAACTCATCTTATTTCCCATGACCTTGGCACTGGGGAATGCTCTGTAGCTCTTGTGCCTTTCTGCAGCTGGTGGATTCTAACAAGCCTGCTTCAACTGGACACTATAAGGAGGAAGACGGGATGTGGGTAAAAATGGCAATAATGGCCATCAGTGTCTTCATCCCTTGGTGAAGATTGAATTTGAACAGTAAATGCCAAAGCGAATATGAAAGTTATCAATTCAGGGTTATAGAAGGGCTCCGACTCATTACTTTCTCAAGGTCTTCTGTGTTTTATGTTCCATTTCCAAAATAATACTAGGTGAACAATGGACCAGCATCAGGGCTGGTCCTTTCACAAAACCATAGTGACTGAATGGATACTCAGGGTTGGGAATCCTCCCTCCTTTGTACTCAGAAACACTTGCATGCCGAAATAATTCATTTCTCTCTGTTCCATCCAACTAAACTTTATTGATTTCAGATAAAGTGATGTTAAGCTGTTTCTTCAATTAAATAAAAACTTAAAATTGTAGAACCACAATGGAAATATCTACTATTCCAAAGTGTAAAATTTTGGACCTTGAATAAGGATATTTACATAGCCAAAAGATCCCCAATAAAAAGGGGTCATTGGATGTAAGGGGTTCTTACTTTCCTCCTAATCAGTATTGATTTTTGTAAGAATTATCAGAGTGAGCTAACATCCACTTAACCCCAGTCTAACTTTTATTAATCTGCCATTGAATAATGTTGCATGTGTCTTGAGTTATGAAAGTAACTTATTGTCTTACCCAATCATAAAACAGACATTAGTTGCCCTCCTCCAAATGCATATTCGTATTCTCATTCTTCATATTCATATACATCAACCAAAGTTTAAAACATATTCCAATCATACCAGTCCAGATTATGCATGGTGAACTAGTCAAGTATGGCAGATACCATGGAAGGCAGAATAATGGTTCCCAAAAGATGCCCACATCCTAATCCCTGGAACCCATGAATATGTTGGGCTACAAAGCAAAGGGGATTTACTGATGCAGATGGAATTAAGGTTGCTAAGTGGCTGGCTTTAATGTAGGAGAGTATCCTAGGTTTTCCAGATGGGCCCAGGGTAATCACAAGAGTCCTTAAAAGTGGTGGAGGGAGGCAGAAAAAGAAAGTCAGAGGGAGACAGATTAGAGAAGGATCAGAGAAATGCTGGCTTTGGAGATGGAGGGATGGGGTATGAGTCAGGGAATGTGAGTAGCCTCTGGAAGCCAGCACAGACAAGGAAACACATTCTCCCCCAGATCCTCCAGAAGGGCCACAGCCCTGCTACCACCTTGATTGGAGTCCAGTGAGACTCATTTCAAGCTACTGACCTACAGAACTTAAAAGAAAGTTAATTGTATTATTGCAAGCCACTAAGCTTGTGGTAGTGTGTTACAGTAACAATGGGAAATTAATACAGATACTCATGAGACATATGTGTCCATCACTTTTTAAATCTATTGGTTATGTTTATTTTCATCTGGAAAGCATAGGGACCATGATGACGGGCTCTGTGGAAATATTTCAGCCAGTCATCACTTGAGGTGGTAGCATTTCCCTCCACAGTTTGAGCTTCTGGACTACAATTTTCCTCTGACTTACTGGAAACTGAAAGGATGCAAAGAAGGTGTAAAAATTGCCAGTTACCAGTGTGTGGTAACTGGCAAAGTGAGACACATAGCTCATTGTTTTCCTGTCAAACAGCAGAAGGTCAAAGTCTCTCCACACTTCCTTCTTAAGCAGTGAACTTTGTGCTTCCTGGCAGTATTGCTAATAATTTTCTGTCAATTCTTCTGTGACATTTATGGTATCAGATTATGAAATATCTTCTGGAAATATTTACTGAAAATAGCTAATATAGTTACTTCATCGATTATATTTCTTCAGTGAAGAACAGAAAAATGGATCAAAATCCTTACACATATATACACTATACAATGAAGAAAGAGATCAGGAAATAGTGAAGATGATTTTCAGTAGTTATTACAGAGAAAATAAAAATGTCTTTCTGAATAATTAAAGAATATTTTTGAGGTGATGATGCTGAATTTTATTTGTGAGGCATGTGATGGAAAATGTGTCCCTACAGGCATCTGTTCTAGCATCTGATGGAAGGCAGAGTGGGAAGAAGGAAGGAAAATGGGTGTGGGACCAGTCAAGCCTAGTTTGAATCCCACACCTAGTACTTAGCCATAGACTTTCTGAAAATCTCTCCAGAGCATAGGGCCTCCGTAAGTCCACCTATGAAATGGGACAATATAGGCCTTACTTCGTTGGGTCACCGTGGCCTTTCACCCACTCATCACTTTAAGTCACCCTGTTCTTTATTCCCTGCCCTGATGCATACCTCTGCACAGCTGCCTAATGTGGCTGAAATCTTCATCCGCATGTGGCTTTGTTTTCCCTGTCTCTTTTGGGGACACTACACTCCATTCACTGTCCAGGCACAGACCCCAGCATTGCTATACACTCTCCCTTCCTTTGCCTGTCAATCAGATAACCAGTTCCATCTATGTCACCTTCTCCTGTCCCTGAGCTACTTTGCCCATTCTCCCTCTGTACCTCTTGAGTCACCTGTACCTCATTGCCCCTCACCTGAGCTGCTGCCATTGCTCCCTGGCTGGCCTCCTTGTCTCAAGTTCCAGCCCCTCTGCTCACACTTCCCTCTGTCCTGACAGAGATCTATGTAGCACGCACATGGCCATCATGAAAATGCTGGAAGGGTTCCCCTCACCTACAGGATAAGGGCCTTGGGTGGTTACTTGCTTTTACTCTGCTGCAGATTGCTCATCTCTAAAATGGAGGTAATGATAATATGCAACCTAATAACATTTTTAAAATTTATTATTTTTTTATTTTTATTTTTTAATAATAATATTTTATTATGTTATGTTAGTCACCATACAGTACATCCATAGTTTTTGATGTAGTGTTCTTAAAATCTATTTTTAAGTAGGTAATACATTTCCATGGATCAAAAGTCGAACCAATGAGAAAAATCCTACTCTCGTGCTTGCTCCACCCAAGGGTTGCTCCTCTGCTCCAAATGGGCAACAATTTTTACACCTTCTTTGCATCCTTTCAGTTTCTTTCTATGAATAATATGCATATATATACACGTGTGTATGTATATGTATTTATGTATATGTTTTTTTTAATTCCCCCTTTCTTACACTAAAAAAATAGACTTAAAGTCAAAAACATTTAGAAAAGGAAAGAAGCCAACTTGTGCAGCAGTACAAGGAGGCCGGCCAAATTTAAAACAACACAGGTATTTAAAATACACACACAGGGGTGCCTCAGTGGCACAGCGGTTAAGCGTCTGCCTTCGGCTCAGGGCGTGATCCCGGCGTTCCGGGATTGAGCCCCACATCAGGCTCCTCCGCTAGGAGCCTGCTTCTTCCTCTCCCACTCCCCCTGCTTGTGTTCCCTCTCTCGCTGGCTGTCTCTATCTCTGTCGAATAAATAAATAAAATCTTTTTAAAAAAATAAAAAATAAAATGAAATAAAATACACACACAGTTATCAAATTTATCAAGTTTACAGTTTTTCTTTTTTTTAATAATAATATTTTTTATTATATTATGTTAGTCACCATACAGTACATTCCTGGTTTTTGATGTAAAGCAACTAATGAATCATGGAACTTTACATCAAAGTTTACAATTTTTCTGATCTTGAAGAAGAACGATCGGTTTCATGCGTGATTAGCATATCCGCAAAGTCAGGAACACCCTCCCAGACACCATTCATGGAAAAGCCAGAAACAAACTGTTAGGGTATCGGCAATTTATGGGAATGTTCAAGCTTTCATTTGTCTGGGGAACTAGAGGGGCACCTGTGTTGCTCAGTCAGTTAAGTGTCTGCCTTGGGCTCAGGTCATGATCCTGGAGTCCTGGGATCGACCCCGTATCAAGCCCACTATCCTGCTCCCTGCTCAGCAGGAGTCTGCTTCTCCCTCTGTCCCCCCCTCCCCCGCTAGTGCTCTCTCTCTCCAAGTAAATAAATTTTTAAAAAAATCTTTATTTGGGGAACTAGAGCTAGGTGGGTTGACCCTGCTTTGGTTTGTTGCTTGGTTGATTTGGTTTCAGCATACGATCTGATTGTTTTCTTTTCCTCTGATGGTGGAAGATGCTTATTCATCATGGCATCAAGGAAACGTGTCAGCGTTGCTTCTATACAGTTTTGCAGCTGGAGCAGATAATTTGGTTGCTTGGGGACTGTAGGTGCTCACTTCACAACTTCTCTTAGTCTTTGGGCTTTGAGTTGCTGCAAATGCTCACCCCAGCAGTTGTCGTGCCGTGCCTCCCCAATGCGCTCAGCTGATAGCTTACCCCCCACCTCCCAGCCCTGCCCGGCCGAGCCCACTCTGGTGAGGATTAGATGGGTTAACGCGCCCATGCTGAAGGCCATTCCTGGCATGTCACGTGGGGTCAATAAATGTATGTTGTAGCTGTTTATCAGTATGGCCTTGCCCTTCCCAACTTCTCTAACCTTGTTCCTAAATATTCCCCTTCTCCATTGTCTTATACTTCATGCCACATCAATACAAAAATACGTCTAGCCGTAGAACATGTGACAGTGTTTCATGCTTTATGCCTTTAATTGTATTGTCCTCTCTTCTTGGACCACCTGTCTCCACTATTCTTCCAACACTTTTTCTGGTCTCCTCACAGAGGAGCTGACTTTTATCTGTATAGTTTCCCTCATCTCTGCAGCACACTGCCTCGCACAGTACCAAGCACACTGTAAAACAACAACAACACCACAAAAAAAACCCCCAAACCACTTTTTTTTTAATTGAACTAACGTGGTTATAGGGCCCGGCATAATAGCCTTTCCCAAACATGTTTGCCTTGTAAGGTAATACCACCGATTAATAATATGGGTGTTTAATCTAATGACAAGTTTTGTTTTTCATGTCAGAAAAAATATCTAAAAAAATGTCTTCTGGATTTCTTGCCTAAACCCATCAGCCTAAGATGTCAAGTTACCTGGCTTTTATAGGTCAGTTTCTATTTATAGTAAAAGCAGCACTACAAATGGAATTTATATCCACCTACAAGAAGGGTAAAGCTGATTTCTTTGCATCTGCCCTGCAGTCCTTTCAAAGAACAAAAGAATGTTAATTGGACTAGAAAAGTAGGATGGAGACCACATCTATAACTCTGAGTGTCCAGGAACTTACGGGGTGCTTGGCATACAACAGTTAGTAATGCTTGTTGAATGTCTAGTTGAACAATTTCTTCAGGAAAAAAAAATACAGCAATCATCCTCCAATTTTAGGTTAATTCCTACTGCCCTCCATCTATGACTTACTGGTTCCTTGTCATAGGTGTTGGGCAGTACATAGGGAAAGACTCAAGACTTAGGACTTTGATCCAACTCTGTTTTATCAGCTAGTTGGAGTAGTAACTAATCTAACTAGTCTAAATGACTAATCTTTCCCAGTTGACAAGAAAATTGTATACCAGTTAAAGATAATTCAGGGATTGTTTATTACTCAAGAGGTTTGAGATGGGAAGTGATTTAGCCAGAAACATCTCCCACAGAGTGGCCTGTGACAGGGCATGATTGTCTCCAGCAAGCCTCTCAACATGGTCTGTCTGTCTCAGGCTGTTCTCCAGGATCTCATTAAGAGTCTTAAGTTCGGGGGCACCTGGGTGGCTCAGTCTGTTAAGAGGCCGCCTTTGGCTCAGGTCATGATCCCGGGGTCCTGGGATCGAGCTCCCCGTGGGGCTCCCTGCTCCGTGGGAGTCTGGTTCTCCCTCTGCGCCTTCCACTCCTTCTCTCTCACATAAATAAACAAATCCTTAAAAGAAAAAAAAAAGAGTCTTAAGTTCCCCTTCAGTTGAGAAGATAATCAATGACATGTGACCAAGGGCTAGATTTCTTTTTTTTTTTTTAAAGATTATTTATTTATTTATTTATTTGACAGAGATAGAGACAGCCAGCGAGAGAGGGAACACAAGCAGGGGGAGTGGGAGAGGAAGAAGCAGGCTCACAGCAGAGGAGCCTGATGTGGGGCTCGATCCCATAACGCTGGGATCACGCCCTGAGCTGAAGGCAGACGCCCAACCGCTGTGCCACCCAGGCGCCCCGCTAGATTTCTTTTAATGGTAACAGGAAAGAAAGTAATGTCATTAGTAAACTTCAGAATTTTATACTACATACGCACTAATGTTGAATAGTATAATTCAAAATAACAAGTAATAGAATGGTGCTGCATTGGCTCATAATACACCCAAAGATAACATAATATTTTGAACATTGTTATCATCTATATGAGATTTGTCAGGAGACCCAGGAGATGGTGGTTTACTGCAAATAATTAAGAGATTTAAAACCATAATTTCACCTGATGGTTGAAGAGGCTTTTAAGACATTTTTTATGAGAAGCTTAGGTTTTGTAACTCAAAGCTATAATACAAATTGGCTTTGTCAGAAAGCAGTTTTGTATCCAATATTTTTGTTGCTATGGAGTCAATTTGGCAGATTATGAATAATATAAAAATAATATAAGCTTGAGCTTCCAAAAGCTTGGAACCATGGTTAAGAGATGCAGCTACCTGACCAATAATGAATGTTGACTTGTTTTTTAAATGTCCAGTTTTATAATTACAAATTACTGACAAAATAATCAAGATTTATGCTTGGTCATTTAATGACTCAAGGAGTCTTTTTAAGCACTATACTACATGTTCAGAGTTATGTCAGGATGTTAGGTCCATGGAGAAAGCATCCTATTCAGAATTTCAGCTTTCTTAATGGCTAGGCCTTTGTCGTGGAAATAGAAGCACCAAAGAACATTAGTACTCTCTGAAAAGAAATAAAGCATTATGCTTGATTAAGCTTTATTATAGGTTCCATTTATAAAAAAATGACCTGCCTTTCAATCACTTGTGGATAGGAAGGCACATACCAGTGTACAAATATTTAAGCCAGGGGCGCCTGGGTGTCTCAGTTGGTTCAGTGTCTGCCTTCAGCTCAGGTCATGATCCTGGGGTCCTGGGATCAAGGCCCACATCAGGCATCCATCTCAGTGGGGAGTCGGCTTCTCCCTCTCCTTCTGCCCCTCCCCCTGCTCGTGCCCCTCCCTCTGCTTGTGCTCCCTCTCTCTCTCTACTCTCTTTCTCTCCCTCTCTTTCTCTCAAATAAATAAAAACTTAAAAAAAATTTAAGCCAAATGGTAAATAAAAAATAATAAAATAAGCAAATATCAATTATATGTGATCCACAAGTCTTAGGAGATGGGCACATTTAGATGTTTGGGGGTGTAGGACCCCTTTCTGCTAATGAGGGGAAATAGGTTGAGTAATGTAATAGTCCCTTCACACTCTGTGGAATGAAATTCTCAGTATCTGGAAAAATGTGAGATTTTGTTTTCTCTCTGTACTTGACAGATAGGAAGTTGAGACTCCCTCCTAAAGCTTGAGATAAGCACACGTCCTCTTTCTAAGTTAGCTAATAAAGTAAATCATAGAAACCCAGGTGGCCTGTGACAAAACCCAGGTCTGTATTGTCAGCACCTAAGAACAAATTGTCCACAGCCGCTAATATTTATCTCTCCTATAGAAAAATTACATTGCATCATTTTTCAGGGAGCTCAGAAGTATATTTTCTATAAATATAGCCGCCTGAATTGGAGATTAACATTGCGATGTAGACAGATTGGTCCCTTCATTGCTAGAAGGGCCCACAATAGAACCAGTTCTGCCAGCTCTGCAGTCTCTATGCACTGGCCCTCAACCACTGGCTCGAGAGAGACATACCTTTAAATGCAGAGTCCTATACTCCACGGTGTGCCTAGGGACTCCTGCTCATGGGCTGGAGGCTGGTGTGTGAGAATGCATGTGTGTGCAAATGTAGAAAGCCCCCCCCCAAGCTAATTCTGATTGTCTGTCAGGTTTTAGAAGCACTGCATGATTTCTGAAAGATTTCTGAAAGAAATCTACTTGACTTATGGTGGACACCAAATGTTCACAAGGATTGTCTCTAAACCTTTGTAAATGTCCGAATCCCCAAGTATGGACAGGCTTCTGACTTTGATTTGACCTTGTTTCTGTTGAGAGTCATGTGCTTCCTATTCATAAGGCTCATGGCATACCTTGGTATACTTCTCACATTTGTTGACATTTTCTCCTGCAAGATGGCCATTTTATTTTTTTTTCACAAGTAAATAACGGTGAGAGATAATTTCATGAGAATCAGGAGACAAGGATGATGGAAATGGGTTGAACTGTGGAAGTGTTGATCAGTCATCTCATGCCTTGGCTAACTCACTTCTATATACTGACATTGATCTCAGTGTGTACAAGGCAAATTTGTGCTCAGCCAAATTCTAAACTAACAGGTGTAATAGCCTGATAATTTTCAAATAACCACAGCAGAAATGTTCAATTCATAAATGCCAATGGTCTACCCTTCTTAGCTAGAAGACAGCATACTGCTCCTTGATTGACTCTTAAATTTAGGAAACCTAATAACACAATTAAGTATTGGGCTCCCACCCAGGGAACCTCTCAAGTGCATTTGATTTTGCAGGCAGAACCTGAGCACATGCCCACTTTTGAATATCCTTCCTATTAGGCACGGTCCTCATAAAGGTAACCTATGCCTGGAGTATCCTATTGGCTTTGAAGGTTATTCTCCCTGACTTGTCTTAGCTCTGTGGGTCAGAGGGAGCTGGCCTGTGAGCTCTGGCAAATTCCCTCCTGCTGAGGAAAGATGTGTTCTCTTTGTCATTCCTTATAGGTACCATTCACTAACACCACTAAAGAGATGTCATTGTTCTGAAGCTATAAATGTCACATTGCTTCTTTCCCAGAGGATTTGGTTTTATTGCATGGCAGTTGTGGACTTTGCAATGGTTCTGATTTGCTTTGAATTTCTCATTATTGCTCTTTATCCCTTGGAAGCTTGTTTTTAAAAAGTATAATGTCCACAGCTCCCCTGGCCAGAACTACATAGGCAGCCAAGGACCAATGCCCTGCCAGGACCAGCCTTGGTTCACCCACTGCCCTATTGAGGTGCTCTAAAATATGTCTCATCAAGGAATTAAAAAAAATTAACAACAGTGATTTCTCAGAAGGAGAAATGGATCCCTGGTTTTACTGAGATTGTAGACATTCTCATGCTTGTGGACATACAAATGGAGACAGAGGTATGAGGCATTGGAGCCTTCTAGAAAAATTGCTACGACGCAGAGAATGTTATTCTTTACATTCATTTCACAAACTATATGGCCTTAGAATTCTGTCCCTCATTGTCTTGACAAAGTCATACCTGAAGGATGTTCGGTAACCTAGTTGGGTCAGTTATAACAACAAGCTATGCCAATACGTGTGATCTCGGGCTAACAGCTTAAATTCGGTGCCTCAGTTTCATCAGTAACATGGGAAGTGGTGATATCACCTAATTCACCAAGTTGTTGTGAAGGTTAAAAAAGATACTGAACATCAAGCCTATGGTGCAGTGCCTGTCATATTGCAAATGGTGTGCCCTGTAATAATAACTATTATTATTATTACTAAAACAGCTCTCCTGACCCTAGACAGCAGAGGGCTTCTTCCATCCCTCTGCCATGAGTTCTTTTGATAAAATATCCTACCAGGTTTATGTGCTAATGTAGAGGATAGAGCCCTATAGCCCTACAACTCTATCAACAAACCCATGTTCTAAACTCATCTGAACACTATCTAGTCAGGTGACCTTAGTAAACCGATCCAACCACTTTGACTTCCATTTCATCATATATAACCTAAGGACTAGGAAATTAAAAAAACAACCAAAGAAACAAAAAACCCTTACACACTCTGTCATCTCTAACAGTTCTGGGTCTACCAATATGAAAATAGCCACTGCGATATACCCTCTCTTGTTTTAAACTATTGGTTATTATCATGGCCCTAACTGCCTTAGTTTCCCCCAAGGAATAATCCAATCCTACTCCTCTAAATAGCAGAGAGCTTAGAATGTTCACTTATTTGCTTCTTGTTAGTGCAGTGTGGTACGGTAAAGTGGATTTATCTGAGCACTGGAGAAATATGAGTGATAATGAGAGCCTTTTCTTTATTTTCCCTGAAAAATTAGACGAGAAGAAGTGAGCTGAAATGTAGCAGTATGGGATAGACTGGTGATGGGTAGTAAGGAGGGCACGTATTGCATGGTGCACTGGGTGTTATATGCAAATAATGAATCATGGAACTTTACATCAAAAACCAGGGATGTACTGTATGGTGACTAACATAATATAATAAAAAATATTATTATAATAAAAAAATAAAATAAAATAAAAAAGGTAAAAAAAATGAAACGTAGCAGAGTGAACCAGAAATCATGGAGTCAGAGACTGGCATCACATAATGGAATATTAGAATTTGTCAGTAGAAAAAATCCTGACAATAATAGTCCTAAATGCAATTACCAAATAATATTTGGAGTATCTACTTTAGAAATTTAAAAATAAAACAGGTTAATTTTTCTGAGATGATTTTTTTAAATATTTCATTTATTTATTTGTCAGAGAGAGAAAGAGAGAAAGTGAAAGAGCACAAGCGGGGGGAGTGGCAGGCAGAGGGAGATGCAGGCTCCCTGCTGAGCAAGGAACGCCATGCAGGGCTTGATCCTGGGACCCTGAGATCATGACCTGAGCCAAAGGCAGACACTTAACCTAGCCACCAGGCACCCCTTTTCTGAGATGATTTAAGAACAACAGCAATGGCAGGAGCGTGAGGACATTCCACCTCTCCATTCACTCATTCATCACACATTTAGTGAGTGCCTGCTGTATACGGTGCTGATATGCATGACTTCCCAAAATCCTTTCAATCCTAAGATTCTCCAGTGTTAGCAAGAGAGATATTATTTTGACCCCGAACAGATCATCTCTCACATTTACAGACTGATTTCCATCTGTAGATTTCTACCAATAATTGCTGCTTTTGTGCTGCACTACTGATCATTAGAAAACTATCTAGAGCCAAAAAATTATTGAATTAAAAAATCTGCTTTATTAATCAACTTTTTGAAAAGATTGAGGGAGTAAGTTTCAGCTTTGCATTCAGATCTGTAAATGTCAAAGGCACAGCTAGTTGGAAGTAGGGTGTTTATTCTTTACATTTTTCAGTAGAAAATGTGTGAATCTATTTTCATTGCTTAGGTAATAATACAGCTTTGCTTGGGCTTCCTGAACACACAGCAATAGTACAGAATGGATTGTAATAAACAGTGAAGTGTGGCTGGTATAATGGAATATTGTAGGAAGTCGCTCAGGTTTACCCTTTTTTAAATTTGTCTTCTGTGCTATTTCTATTAATATCATATTATAATAAAAATTACTAATAACTTACTTAAATATCATATTTTCTTTTTAATGAAAATTAGAAAATTTTGAGAAGGCTTTATGGAATAGTTTCTTCCTCTTCTAACAGAAAGTAGAATTATCCAGTGTTCTCTTAGAAGACCTTGATTACAGTCTTTTTTTTTCTTTTAATGTTTTTTGATTACATTATGTTAATCACCATACAGTACATCCCGGTTTCCAATGTAAAGTTCAATGATTCATTAGTTCCGTATAACACCCAGCGCATCATGCAATACATGCCCTCCTTACTACCCATCACTGGTCTATCCCATTCCCCCAACCCCTCCCCTCTGAGGCCCTCAGTTTGTTTCTCATAGTCTGTAGTCTCTCGTGTTTCATTCCCCCTTCTGATTACCCCCCCTTTCCTTATCCCTTTCTTCCCCTACCGATTGTCCTAGTTTTTATGTTCCATAGATGAGAGAAATCATATGATAATTGTCTTTCTCTGCTTGACTTATTTCACTTAGCATTATCTCCTCCAGTGCCGTCCATGTTGCAGCAAATGTTGAGAATTCGTTCTTTCTGATAGCTGAGTAATATTCCATTGTATATATGGACGACAACTTCTTAATCCAGTCATCTGTTGAAGGGCATCTTGGCTCCTTCCATGATTTCCTATTGTGGACAAGGATACTATGAACATTGGGGTGCATATGGCCCTTCTCTTCACTACGTCTGTATCTTTGGGGTAAACACCCAGTAGTGCAATGGCTGGGTCATAGGGTAGCTCAATTTTTAACTTTTTAAGGGACCTCCACACTGTTTTCCAGAGTGGCTGTACCAACTTGCATTCCCACCAACAATGTAGGAGGGATCCCCTTTCTCCACATCCTCTCCAGCAATTGTTGTTTCTTCCCTTGTCTATTTTTGCCATTCTAACTGGCGTAAGGTGGTGTCTCAGTGTGGTTTTGATTTGAAATTCCCTGATGGCTAATGATGTTGCACATTTTTTCATGTGTCTGTTACCCATTTGTATGTCTTCATTGGAAAAGTGTCTGTTCATATCTTCTGCCCATTTTATGATTTGTTTATTTGTTTCTCGTGTATTGAGTTTGAGAAGTTCTTTGTAGATCTTGGATACCAGTCCTTTATCTGTGGTGTCCTTTGCAAATATATTCTCCCATTCCGTGGGCTGTCTCTTAGTTTTTTTGACTGTTTCCTTGGCTGTGCAGAAGCTCTTTATCCTGATAAAGTCCCATAAGTTCATTTTATCTTTTGTTTCTCTTGCCTTTGGAGATGTGTCATGAAAAAGTTTGCTTTGGCCGATGTCGTATAGGTTGCTGCGTATGTTCTCCTCTAGAATTTTGATGGATTCCTGTCTCACATCGAGGTCTTTCATCCATTTGGAGTTTATTTTTGTGTATGGTGTGAGAGAGTGGTCAAGTTTCATTCTTTTGCATGTAGCTGTCCAATTTTCCCAGCATCATTTATTGAAGAGACTGTCTTTTTTCCACCGGATGTTTTTTCCTGCTTTATCAAAGATTAGTTGCCCAAAGAGCCAAGGGTCCATTTCTCGGTTCTCTATTCTGTTCCATTGGTCTATGTGTCTGTTTTTGTGGAAGTACCATGCTGTCTTTGTGATCAAAGCTTTGTAGTACAGCTCGAAATCTGGCATTGTGATGCCCCCAGCTTTGTTTCTCCTTTTCAACAGATCCTTGGAGATTCTGGGCCTTTTCTGTTTCCATACAAATTTAAGGACTATTTGTTCCAGTTCTTTGAAAAATGTCCTCGGTATTTTGATCGGGATAGCATTGAAAGNGGGCCTTTTCTGGTTCCATACAAATTTAAGGACTATTTGTTCCAGTTCTTTGAAAAATGTCCTCGGTATTTTGATCGGGATAGCATTGAAAGTGTAGATTGCTCTGGGTAGTATGGACATTTTAACTATGTTAATTCTTCCAATCCACATGGAATATTTTTCCATCTTTTTGTGTCTTCCTCAATCAATGTCTTTCAAGAGTGATTTATAGTTCCATATAGGTCCTTTACGTCTCTGGTTAAGTTAATTCCAAGGTAACGTATGGTTTTTGGTGCTATTGTAAATGGGATGGATTCCCTAATTTCTCTTTTTTCAGTCTCATTATTCGTGTATAGAAATGCAACTGATTTCTGAGCATTGACTGTGTATCCCCCCACATTACTGAATTGCTCTTTAACTTCTAATAGTTTGGGAGTGGATTCCTTTGGGTTTTCCATATAGAGTATCATGTCATCTGCAAAGAGAGACAGTTTGACTTCTTCTTTGCCGATTTGGATACCTTTGATCCCTTTTTGT